>NW_028220656.1:0-35000 GCF_045865225.1 Trachurus japonicus | reverse complement strand
TACAGGTCCCGAGGTGAGGCTACGGCTAGTCTATGGGACGCAGAGAGCGGACGGGCCATCTTTCGTGCCACGATGCCGCTGAAAGTCTTTCACGTCTACTCCAGACTGCTGAGATTTGACGACCGCGAGTCGAGACCCGCGAGAAGTGCCACTGACAAACTGGCGGCCATAAGAGAGGTCTGGGACGAGTGGGTGGGTCGGTTGCCGTACTTCTACAACCCAGGGCCTGAGGTAACGGTGGACGAACAACTGGTTCCGTTCAAAGGCCGCTGTCCCTTTCGGCAGTATATGCCCAGCAAGCCTGCAAAATATGGGATCAAGTCATGGGTGGCGTGTGATGCAAAATCCAGTTACGCTTGGAAGATGCAAGTGTATACTGGGAAGGCCAGCACCAGCAGCGCCAGCACCAGCACCAGCACCGCCGCCGCCGCCGCCACCGTCACCACCGGCGTAGGAGAACGAGGAAGAGGAAGAGGAAGAGGAAGAGGAAGAGGAAGAGGAAGAGGAAGAGAAGGTCCAGGTCCAGGTCCAGAAAAGAACCAGGGGATGCGGGTTGTGCTCGATGTCACGGAGGGACTGAGGGATCGCAATGTCACATGTGACAATTTCTTCACCTCTTATGAACTCGGACAGCAGCTGCTGAAAAGAAAGATGACCATGGTCGGCACCATTCGAAAAAACAAGCCCGAGCTTCCGCTTGAACTGCTCCAGGCGAAGGGAAGAGCTGTGTTCTCGTCGAAATTTGCCTTCACGCCAACCACCGCTGTGGTTTCTTATGTGCCCAAGAAAAACAAAAACGTGATACTGGTCAGCACGAAGCACACGGAGGAGGCCGGAGTGAGCGATCGCCGTGACAGAAAGCCGGTCATCATACTAGACTACAACCGCAACAAAGGAGGTGTCGATAACCTCGACAAGGTGATTGGAACGTACAGCTGTAGAAGGATGACCGCTCGCTGGCCCTTGGTCATTTTCCACAACATAATCGACATTTCCGCCTACAACGCCTTCGTGATATGGAGAGAAATGAACCCTGACTGGATGTCTCAGAAGCGGAACAAGAGGAGGGTGTTTCTCGAGCAGCTGGGAAAGGCGCTGGTGAGTCCATTGATAGAAAGGAGGGAGCGTCTCCCCCGTACAACAGCATCAGCAGCAATCGTACGAGGGATTCGGATGGGGGCTAGATCTAGATTTTGCGATGGACGTGAGGATGCAGCAGCAGCAGCAGCAGGAGCAGGGGCAGGAGCAGGAGCAGGAGCAGGAGCAGGAGCAGGAGCAGGAGCAGATAACCTCACCGGGGGGGCGAGGAAGAGGAAGAGGTGTCAGTTTTGCCCCCGGAAAAAGGACAACAAAACCTACACTTTGTGCTGCGGGTGTAAAAAATATATCTGCAAAAGCTGTTCGCTTCCATACTGCGGTGAGTGTGCTGCTGGGAATTTGGAACTTGATTGATTGATTGATTGATTGATTGTTTGTTGATTGGTGACCAGAGTGATTGATTGGTGACCAGAGTGATTGATTGGTGACCACTCTATCTATCTATCTATCTATCTATCTATCTATCTATCTATCTATCTATCTATCTATCTATCTATCTATCTATCTATCTATCTATCTATCTATCTATCTATCTAAACATAACTTGTCATTGATCATATTTCTGTGTAAGCTGTACAATAAAAATATGAGATAAAAAAAAGATAAAGGTATGGGATATTTCTTATAATAATAATAATTATTTTTTGATTGATTGGTGACCAGATTGATTGATTGATGACCACTCTATCTATCTATCTATCTATCTATCTATCTATCTATCTATCTATCTATCTATCTATCTATCTATCTATCTATCTATCTATCTATCTATCTATCTATCTATCTATCTATCTATCAAATATATCTGCAAAAGCTGTTCGCTTCCATACTGCGGTGAGTGTGCTGCTGGGAATTGCTGCTGGGTGAACTAGATTGATTGATTGATTGATTGATTGATTGATTGATTGATTGATTGGTGACCACGTTTTCTATCTATCTATCTATCTATCTATCTACACATAACTTGTCATTGGTCATGTTTCTGTGTAAGCTGTACAATATACATATGAGATAAAAAAGATAAAGGTATGGGATATTTTATATTTTTTTTATAATAGTAATAATTATAATAATAATTTTTTTATAATAATAATCCCCCCTATCTACACATAACTTGTCATTGGTCATGTTTCTGTGTAAGCTGTACAATATACATATGAGATAAAAAAGATAAAGGTATGGGATACTTTATATTTTTTTATAATAGTAATAATTATAATAATAATTTTTTTATAATAATAATCCCCCCCCCCCCCTATCTACACATAACTTGTCATTGGTCATGTTTCTGTGTAAACTGTACAATATACATATGAGATAAAAAAGATAAAGGTATGGGATATTTTATATTTTTTTATAATAGTAATAATTATAATAATAATTTTTTTTATAATAATCCCCCCCCCCCCGACCCCACGCGCGTGTATATCGGGATGAGCCCCTGCGTACGTTCCTGCATGCTGTCTGTGTGTGTGTGTGTGTGTGTGTGTGTGTGTGTGTGTGTGTGTGTGTGTGTGTGGCAATCGTAATATCAGGACAGCGGGATCAATCATTGGGGACAATGTGACCCTAGGAGACAAGGGATGTCTGTTTAATGTGAGGACAACACAAGGGATAATGAAAATGTTTCAACGGTAACTCATGGCAAGTAGGATGGCAGCCCGACAAAATGGGGGGTGTTTTTAAAATCCACTCCCAAATGTCAACAGTCCACAACCGGGTCACCAGGTTCTTAGGCAGGGAAGCAACATGATATCTGAATCAGACAAAAAAAAATACTAATGATTTTTTTTATACATGAAAATCTGAAATTCACTGTGGGAAAGACTCATAATGAATAATAGTGATGATTCAGACATTGAGTTTGTTAATGAGAATACAGGTAAAAAGCTACAGTTTGACCCTGTTAGAGCTGCGGTTGCGTTACAACTATGCAGAAAGCTTAAAGTAGATTGCAGACAGCAGTATAGTATATTCACAGATGCTTGTGTATTAGGAGCTCCTTGCAAGAATGTGAAGATAGAAGGCGACGGGAATTGCTTCTTTAGAGCAGTCAGCGTCGCTGTGAGTGGCACTGGAGAGCATCACGGGACAATTAGAAAAGCTGTGGTGAATCACGTGCAAAGTAATGAAGCTGCATATGTCAGTATTTTGAGAAGGGGTTACCTATCGGTATCAGACTACATTATAAAATCTGGAATGAGCTCTCTAGGTAGGTGGGCGACAGAGGTGGAAATTCAGGCAACATCTGATTATTTGGGTGTCAGCATATACACATACTACACCAACCGTTGGCTTCAATACAGTTGTAACGGTTTACAGATCTCCAAACAGGGGATTTATTTGGAGAATCGTTGCAGCCATTATGAGACAGTTATTTGTGTCACAAGTCCTCAGAAGCAGTCTTGTCATGGCTACTGCAAGGTAGATGGAGGCGAGAACAGTGTTACAGCAGAAGCATCCAGGCGTCTGACCTCACATTCTGACTATCCTGATTCTGATTCTCCTTCTGAGATTGTTTCACTGTCACCAACATCAATTTGCTATGATTACACAATGTGTGCATATGATGACGAATACTGGGGAAAGGACAGTGATGAACATGAAGAGTTGTCCCACCATTCTGATGGACATCAACCTCCGGGGGATTTGGAGGACACCAGTGACCATGAAGCTGACTGGCACCAATATCCCGACGGTCCACCGAGATACCGCGAGTCCGACGATTGCCACAGTGACATTACAGACCTAGATGTCCATTCTGATGGACATCAACCTCCGGGGGATTTGGAGGACACCAGTGACCATGAAGCTGACTGGCACCAATATCCCGACGGTCCACCGAGACACCGCGAGTCCGACGATTGCCACAGTGACATTACAGACCTAGATGTCCATTCTGATGGACATCAACCTCCGGGGGATTTGGAGGACACCAGTGACCATGAAGCTGACTGGCACCAATATCCCGACGGTCCTCCGAGACACCGCGAGTCCGACGATTGTCACAGTGACATTACAGACCTAGATATCGAAGGACACTTTAGTGATGATGAAGCTCGAGAGAATAATCCTGTTGAAGAGTGTAATCGCCACTGCTTGCTATCAAAGAGATACGTAAAAGAGTACATTGTTGAAAATGAAGAGTGTTACACCCATGGTGATAGCCTTGAAACTGCAGGTGACTTGGAGGATAGCAGTGAAACCGATTCTGAGGATACCAGGCTTGTGAACCACTACGAGCTTTTCAACAATGAGATAGATCTCGCAGAGGGGGTTTGCGAAGACAAGGTTGAAGAGGAGGTTGTAGAAAATAAACTCTATTGGTCACTATTGAAGGAATCGTGGGAATCATTTGTCAGTTGGCTGGGTGAGCGCTGGTGGGGCTCGGTGCCAAAAGAGTCAATCAGGACATTCATGGATACGTCTAAGAGACGTCGCATTGGGGATATTGTAGTCTCAGCATACTTTGGTGACACACCCGGAGGAGTATGTTCTTTCACAGCGAAGACCGAGAATGGTGTACTGTCATTTCCTTTGCTTATCCGGCAAGGACGCTACATATGCAGTGATTTGGTAGAAGGGGATTTTTCGAGTCCGATCGAGATGCTGAGAAAGCTGGCCCGTGAAACCCTCACACACTTGCTACCCAGACCTACAACGATACCTTCCAATCCCGAATACTTTTCACTGACACATGTAGTGGAAGAGATATGCAGCGTTATAGAGTTGCTGAAAGGCGGATGGTGGGGAGCTTCCGAACCTCACCTCATAATACAATATCTACAAAAGAGGGGAAGACTCTACGCAGACCCAGCAGCAGTAATTCACTGTGTAGATGATGATAGTCTGGGATACCTGTTTGAGATTGTAAGTGCCAAGGGGCTGAGGTTGAAAGTGACATTTGATAAATCGGGCTTCATACTTGGATCGGGTGTACGTTTCTCAGAACTCACAAGTCTACTGTCACACATCTGTAGGGTTGATGGGGTACGCTTCATGACCAACTCTGCATTCTTGCGTGATGCAAGTGAACCGGAGCGTCCCATGCATGCAAGACATGTAAAGAGTATGTGAACTTGTAAGCGTTTATGCTTTAGGTACAGTGTTCAAGTACAAGTACAAGTGTTGACACCACTCAATAAAAATGTAAAGACTGGTGATGTGTTTCATATGTCGTTTTATTCACATACATTATACCATACATTACACCACAACATTGATTACTTTATGGTTGGCAGTCATAGTAGAAGCGATACCAGTCCTCAAAAGACATATCATCATTCATCATAAAACTCAACTGTGTCCTTCTGATCAACACATCATTGCTCAACTGTGTAGTATCGACTAGACTTGTCAGGTCTTCGCTATGCTCACATCTGTCCGCATGATACAAGCCATGGCTGACTTTGTTGTAAACGTCGGAAAGAGTTTGTCCGTAGATAATGGTGAAGGACAAACGCCCGTTGATTTCACCAATGTTTTCCGAAGGGCTCTCGATTAAGACTTTGATGTTGAGTGTTTTTTCATCTACAATGGCAAAGTTGTCAGCGTAGTCACTCATCGTGTGGTACAGTGATGCGATACATTTCATCACTGCATGCGGGATTACAATGTGCCCTCTGTGACTGCGTTTACGAAGAAAAGATTTGTAGTCTAAGCCTTGAACAGATTGGTGGGTGGCGAGCCTTTTAGTGTCTTGTTGTAACATGTCAAGGCTGTCCAAGGAGGCTGATCGTAAGAGAGCTACAATGTGTCCGAGAGCCTCGTAATCCTTGTCAGCACAGGGTTGTTGGGAAGGTATGCACACATAGCCGTCCACACATAGTGGGAAAGAGAACGAGGAAAGTCCACCGGTTCCGTTTGTAATGCAAGCTACGCCGACTTGTGAACACATGTCACAGGTGAATTTAAACTCCCCTCGGGTGCTGCCTTCGAGGACCTCGAAAGCTCCTCTTGCCCTGTCTGACACCCAAAGGCTGTTAGACATCATGAAGGCCAAGACATTGACAAGAGCCTGCCTGTTTTCTTCGTCGTACACATGTAGTGTGCGACTGAAAGGTATTGTCTCTGTGCCTGCTATCTTCACACGGGACCCACCGTTAATGTCAACCTGCCATTCCGAGGACAGCGTGCCCAGATCGTTTGTCAGTACCCGTTTGTTGTTGTTGTCCAGGACAGCGAACTTGACTGGTATTTTTTGAAAGGTTCCTTGCTTGTATGCAGTAAGGCTCATGGCGTCGATCATGAATAGAGTGCTGGAGTTTCCTGACGGAATGAGGCTTTGCAAGTTGATTTTGAAAACTGCAGGCTGATGGGCCTCGCTGGGCCTGGTGATGGTGTGGGAGAAAATGTAATCCTTCTGACTGAAAGACATCTTGAACCAGTGTAGCTCAGGTCACAAGTTAGTCTGCAGCGTTTGTGTGATGGGTAAAATGTAGGGAATTGTATATATATGCAGATTTGTTTCGTTTCTACCTAAGAAAAATGTAACCAAAGTTAGAATCAGGACAACCACCGTTTTTCCTTCACACACAGTCCTATCTTTCGCCTCTTGTGCTCGTTATAGACGTGCTGAATAAGCCTGTGACCTGGGACCTGATTGGCAAATAGGTCCCTGTAGAAGTTTTTACAGCCTGTACAATGATACTTCACCTCCCTGTTGTCAATGTTTCTACGCGGCCTTTTGCCAAGCTTCATCGGCATGGCTTTGAGCCATTTCTTCTCCTTGAAGGTCTTGATCCATGCTTGCATGAGGGTCTCGTCAGCACAAGAGTAGGGCATGATACAAAGGACAGACTCGGGATACATAATAGCGGGTGAGCTGCATGCTGCAGGAGTGTGTATCTGTAACATGAGGATGGTCTGATACAAAAGTCCAGCCAGGTCAACTAGAGTCCTCTCACACAGTCCGCTTCTTGCTATACAAAGCCTACCAGTGGAGGAGGTGATACCCGCGTCTGCCAACATGACAGTGGGCACTGAAAGCGTAATGTTGGTCTCTGAGCAGGGTGGGAGCGCTACATCATCTTGAATTGACACTGTACCTTCTGTTATCGCCTCGCTAAGCCTCTTACCGAGCAAGATACTCAGATTTCTGTAGACATCAAGCGGTTCTAGTGACATGTCTTCAGTGATTACCTTGATACAGGTCTGTAGTTTCTCACCCGCTAGACGAGTCACATTCTCCCTGTTTGTCTTTAGGATATTCAACTCCTGGGTCCCGCTAGCAGGGATCATGTGTTCAGGGCAGTTGTTCATAATCGAGTTGAATGCCATGGTTGCCCTTTGCAACCTTTGTCTGATTGAGGTGATGGTGGTGAGCAGGTGCTGCTTGCAGTCATCCAGGTTACAGGGCCCCAGAGCATTGCTGTACATGTAGCGAGGTAGACAGTAGTCAATGATGCAGTGAGCCACCAGTTTCCCAGATCGATTGACCAAGTCACTGTCTACCCGGTGAGCTATCAGGACCCTAGAGTTGGAAAAGCATTTGTTGAAAGGCTGGTAGGGGTGAGGGATGAGCTCCGTTACAGTGTCTCCGGGTTGGGGGTTGGTTACTCCTTGCTGTTTGTCACAACTGTCTGAGCCGCCGTCACTGTTGATGTCGACAGATCCACAGTCATGTTCATTCTTTGTATCTCTGTGGGAGTCATTGCGACATTTGGAGCGGTCGACCTCGCAAATGAGCGAGCCTCCAAACATGACCGTGATGCACCCTGTGTTTGCCCGGAGGTTTAAAGGATATCTGTAAAAAGTGGCTTCACAGGGGTTGCACTTGTGAAACTCATGGCACTCAACGGGCTTAACAGAGAGTCCTGTAATGTCCTGAAGCCACGTCTTTACAATTTCTACGTAGGTGGTTTTCACACTGGAGTTGCTCACTTTCAATCTGTCCAGCGTTTGCTGACTGAAGTGCTTGTTTTTTGATGATTTGATGAGACTGCTCCAAGGGAAGAACCCTGCTGCCATCTTGGAAGCGATCATTTCAGACCCTTTGCAGGTGAGCAGGTCTCTCAGTATCGCTTCAGAGTGAGAGAACATGTGGTTCATGCAGTATTTCCCTTCCTTGTAGAGTGTTCTCACCGTGAGAGTATCTTTTGACCCAGACTCGCATCCCTGCATCGGGATGAGTGTTGTGGACACCGCTGAAAAACCAGAGTCCAGCTGCAACACCGTAACATTGTCCACTCTGTGCGAGATGAGAAAAGCGCTAGCTCGATCCACTTCCAACCACCTGCCAAGGCTGTCAACGAGGGGCTGGTGAGCCAGATACAAGATTACATCTCCAGATTTGAGCTGATGCCACGGAGACGTAGAAAAGCATGAGATTCCGTCCCTCTCCAGCTTGATACAGTCTCCCCTCAGGACGCATGCTATGAAGGTGTCAGTAACAGCTGAATCACAGGGCGAGCGCATACTCTTGAAGGCTGACAGCCCCCTGACCTTCACGGAGACCGAAGACAGGCGGCCTTGATCATCGAGGGTGTGAGTGAGAGCCACGTAGGTCTTCTTAGCTATGTGGCAGTAAACAGAGCAACTGTTTTCATATTCTAGCTTCACTCTCCTGTCTCTGACAAAGGGCCCGGTCACGTCGACCAATTCTTTAGACTCAGGGACACTGGCAACATAGACCGGGTAGCCTTCCTTGGTGAACGTTCCCCGCGGGTCTCTGACTACATGTTGGGCCGTGTTGCCTCTGCCTATCACATACATCCTCTTGAGAGTGTCCTCCACCAAGGCTGTGTGCACATAGTTGAGAAATGCAGACACCTGCTCACCGGCCTGCTCAAACTTGTCACTTATAGCAGCACGGGCTCTACGGCCAAAGTCCCTGAGGAGCTCATCTGTGTCCCGGCCGGCTCCGTGGCTACCTCTTTCGAGATACTGGACATTGGACACGTTGCTTTCGGGTACAACATCATCGGGTCCGTAGCCAACAGAGACCATGACGCTGTCAGTGTCTCCATAGATGACAGGGCAGCGGTGCTGGTAGAAGTTTGAAACACAGCTGTTTACCACAGAAATCTGATGTCTACCGTGGCCAGATATGAGAGGTCCGCAGGGGTGAGGAGCTGTTCCATAGAAGGAGTTGGCCAACACTTTACACTCTGCCTCCTGCATCTTGTAGTACACTCGCTCGGCTTTGCTGATGTCAAGGTTCATCAATTTCCTTTTGAATTCAGCTCTTTGGTTCAGATAGTACTCTACGGAAGAAGCGAATATAGCCGGGGCACGAACAAATGTACCCCGGTCGCGGTCGTACTTGAGGATGAGCGAGGCGTACTGGAATCCTTCAGCTTCCCAGCTGTAACACACCCAGCCAGATAGGTCGTGGGGGAATTTGGAGGGAGGCCAGGGGATGGTGGTTTCGGGAGAGATGTTGAGAGCGCACATGATGGAGGGATACATACTTGAGAAGTCAAATGAAAGCTCCAGTCCCATACCGGGTCCAGAGTAGTGTAGCCCAGTAAGAGGATCACATACAGCCCCTCCTTTCCACTTGTCACTCTCTCCGTTGTCACAGTCGAGCTGTGGATCCCATCGCAATCGACTCTTCAGTTTCATACCCACGGGTCCGGCCTTGACTCTGTGAGTGTCCAGTGTAAGTTTCATCTGAGGGATTTGAACCGAGTGAATGCTCTGCACAAAGCCGCCAAAGGTATCCCCTCTTCCGTGCACCACTACATCTATGTTGAGAGTGGTCCTACATCTATGGAACAGAGCTGAGACGGGGTTGAGAACTTTAGCCAACCTCGCACACAGCTGTGAGTCGACCAAGTTGTAGACGAGCACGGCGAAGAGACTCTTACCCCCCATTCTAATCATCTCATCCATCTTAGAGTAGCCCACATCTGCCACCTTGCAAAGCTTTCTAGCATCTTTCGGAGGTTTTGTGTGCAGCTCCCTGGCTTTGGCAATGACGAATGGCGCTACGTCGTTCAACTTCATGCTGGTGCACGCAAACTTGACCTCTCGTGTCCCTGTCATTCTGTACAAATCTATGATGTTCATGCCACAGCTGTTCATCTTGAAGTGGCCCAGCTTGGCTTTCTCTTTGTTGAATTTTTCAATGTGTTCAGATATCTGTTGAAGCTTGTAGTCAGTCAAAGATCCGTTCTGTAACAGGGAGCCTATACTCGTGAGCATCTTCTTGTACATTTCCAAGTAACGTACGTTTTCAAACTGCAAGAATGGTGCAGTGTCCTTTGCGAGGGCCGTGTTCACAAAGAGGCCATGCCAGGCTTGCAATATCAAGGAACATCGCCTTCCGGTGGCCTGGTCGAGAGCTTTAGCGTAGTTTGATTCCGCGTAGAAATGCACTCGCTGCTCGATCACTCTCACATCAAATTCTGCGTTGTAGACGTAGAGTAGTTCTATCCCATGCTGATACAGAAGTTGGATCATTTTCTCCAGGACTGCCAGTTCACCATTGCATGGATAAACTACAATCCTTTTGACATCGTCTATACCGGCACACTTGGCAAGTTCATGGTCAGCCTCTGGGTAAATGTTCTGTGACACCTTACGTTTGTTATAGATAACTATCAACGTCTTCCTGTGGTGCTCTGGCGAGGTCTTGGGGATATAGGAGTTGAGCATAACAAGAGACACGCAAGTGATCTCATGCTGCTGACCTGGCATGTCTGGTGCCACACTGGGGATCAACACGCGCCTACTGTGTTTTGACAATTGCACTCTGCCAGTGTCTACAATGTGAACCAGCTTCTTTCTGTATTCCATCATTTCTGCAACCACACGCTCGGTGCAGTAGGGAAACCTGTAAGCAAAGGACTCGCACCGTAGGGAGGCATCCCTGTACGCTTGGTCAAACACAGTCTCGATATCCAGACACGCCGCCTTGTAGAAATAGGGCATGTGTTTACTGTCAAACAATTTGGCCTCAACTTCAGATCTGTCATGATCGTAGATGAGATCGGAGGCTGCTACGATCGCCTGGTTCAGCTTCTCAGCAGGTATGAAATACACCCTACCAAACATAACACCAGAGCATAGGGCAGGCGTGTTACCATCTCGAGTAACGTAGTAGCCCGCATTGGGACAGAAGTCTCCGAAAGTCAACGCGCCCCTCACGCTTTCCATGTACTTTTTGGCCAAGGATATACTTTTGAGTGGGAAAACCTGCGCATTTACTTCTCGCTTAATGTCATCGTGGACGACGTCAATGTACACCGGCTTAGCAGAAAAGTACTTGGACCACTTTTTCTCTACCAGATCCCAGGTTTCTTCCTCCCCGTCCTGTTCGTGAATCAAGTCTAGGTCATAGCCAACAACAGGAGCTAAACCAGTAACTTTGACGTTCACAGTGGTGTAGATGTGGCCTATATGCGGTTGGGCGTGCACCACCATTCCTCTGCATAGGAGCGCCTCATCCTGCCTGTGAAACATGACAGATTTGATCATCACCCCGACCAGGTTAGGTTCGAGCTCAGGAATGACGGCTCTGCACTCAGGGTAGATGTCAGGAAAAAGGTCCCCGAAGGGCACCGCTTTGTTCATGACTCAGGATCTCAGGAGACCTATCATTGGAACAGTTAAGCTCAGTGATCACTGACCTCAAGACCACTTGTCTTTTTGTTTTTGTTTTCCAACCTGTATTTATTGAGAGCCTAACATCTCCCCAATCTTGAAAAAAAAAAAGAAAGGTCATAGCTGACATACCACAACAGAGGTGTGGCTTATCTCAGTCAACTGGAAGAGGATCATAAGACACACAGCTGAAGGAGGAGGCACATCCAGCCACAAACACACTGTCTAACCACCTGTGAAATCGTATAGTATAGTAGTCCCAACCCTACACTGAGCACAAATCTCCAGATGGTAGTAGTGCTGAACGTGTGTAGACTGCAGATCAGCCTAACTGTGCAACAATGGCAGCTGCTAAGAAAGCTGTGAGTGTCACCACCTTAAGTAACGATGTACTGCCACACAGAGAGGAGAATACAGCCGTGGTGCAAAGTGTCACAGTGCCTCCAAACAGGGCAGCATTGTTTGTTGCGGTTGACAACGACATATTCCAAGACAAGGCGTCTGAGTTGTCCTTCCGTGCGTTGTCACCAGAAAACAAAGCAACCTTTCAATTCCTCTTATATCTGACATATTGCTGCAAAGGGGAGTTGCTGCAAGTTACTCTGGAGAACCCTGACTTTCGCAGCATGTCACCTCCCATCAGAGAGGACTTCGCCCACGGGCGCTTATTCTGCTTTGTGTTGAACATGAACACCGGGGAGTGCTGTGAAACAGACGTGCAGTCTTCTAGAGGACAGGACTCATGTAATGTCGACGACTACGTTTCCGGCAGCCAACTGTTAAGTCTCATGGATATGAGTGTCGACATGGACGTGTTCAGACACGATGACGACAACGATAATCGGTCCTCCTCCGAGCCAACAGTAGCCAACAAAGTACTGGATGAGGCGTTCAAAGCATTCATGCGACTACAATTGGTTAGGAAAAGGGCGTCCTCGCTGAACAACGCAATGATACTCATGCGAGACAACGGGGGGGAGCTCGGTGCCATCGCGGACTGGGTGGATATCCAGACTGACACACTGCTTGCTGACAAAGTGGACAAGAAGAAGGTAAAGGAACTACAGGGTTCCATGTACACACCAGCATCTCAGTCGGGGAGACAGGTGATCGGTTTACCCGACTCTATAAGGGATCTGAATCTCAAGGTTCTGCAGAATTCTATCGGTAGGATGACGGACACTACCAGCAAAGGAGCAGGGAAACGGTTGTTCCTTTCACTCATGTCACAACTCACAATGACTCAGTGGCTAAGACATAAAGTTGTAGAAGCGGGATATAACGCCAACATCACAGAGGACAGGAAATTTGTCAAAAGGCTGAAAAGCTTCACCAGTGACCTGAGTGATACCTCGAGAAGTGACGAGGTTAGAACTGGAGGACTGTTGGTATTCAGGTACTCTCTGGAGAAACTCATCGATAGTGAAAACCCTGACTTGTTTGTTAAGTCACTGATCCACAGGCACGTGCCCATCATGAAGGTCCAATTGGACAAGGTGCTTTGTGACATAAAGAGCAAGCGAAGGACACGACAGCTCGCCTGTTTATTGAACAGTGGACAGTGTCAATGCAGGCAAACTCACAACAAGGACGGAAGCAGTGTGTGCTGTGGAGAATGTCAGATCGCCTACTCGTGTTTTTACAACATATCTGACCGACACCCCTTCGAAGTGAGCAAAGACGACCACAGCTATTACTTTGCGCGTCTATATCCTCATCTGGGTAAATTGGAGCGTCTCAGCAAAGAAATGAAACTGAAGTACGCGGGACCCAGGCAGTTTGAGAGCATAGCTGATATGGTCTTCAATATCCTGGTCAAACGCCCGATCGGCGAGAAGGGCTCACTGTACGAAGGTGCGAGTGACGTGATAGACAACAGAATGAGGAACATGAGTCTGTCTCTTGGTCACAGCCTCCCTGAGATCCACGAGTCGTTTTATCTCAAGCCGGATAATCTCGCCGACTGCACGGAAGACTGCACTGCACTGAATCCTGTTAAAGTGTACGACCGCACAATGGTACGGTACTTGTTCTGTGACACTCTGCAAGTGGGTAGGTTGTTCCAGGCATCTACAACGTTCAACTACATTATCACCAACACGGCTCCCAGGTACACAATAGAACGGGTTATGCTGTTCAACGTCACAGGCCCTGGAGAAGGTAAGAGCTACGCGAATAACGTGCTCAACTATCAATTTAGGAAAGTGAGAGGTTGCATAGAGACACTGACGTCTTTCACCCCGCAAGCCTTCAAGTACAAGCAAAGTCGTGACTCGTGTGTGGTCATAATCGATGACGCGCACATCACCCATGAGAAGAGCGTCAGGGCTGTCGATAGGGAATCCAATGTGATTCCCAATACGTTCAAGAACCTCCTGGACACCAGTGTACTCGAGAGTGATGTTGTGACCAGGGACTTGAACAGCGGCAAGGTTGACACCATCAAGTACCAAGCTGTACACAACTGTGGCTTCGTGTGGAACACCAACACTATGGGATTTGTGAGTGAGGCATGGGGCGATCGGTGTGTGGTCATGGAATCGGAATTCCCCGAACGTGTGACCCGCACACGTAGTACCAAGCAGATACAGGACACAGTGGAGAAATACAAGATGGACCGTATAGCTACGGTGTGCCTGTACAGGCAGAACTTGATTCAGGCGGCTACAATGATCGCCGAGTCTGACGTTATGCAGTTCGGTGCGAGGTACGACACTGCCAGGGATACCTGCGTGGCTGCGCTGCATGCTAGCCATATCGTGTGCACAGGAGCACTCAGTCGCAGGGTTTCGTTCTGCATAAACCAGCTGGTGTATGCTGAAGCCATGAAATTGGCATGTCATTTTGTGTTTGACCTTTGGATCCCTCCGTGGACCGAGTCCCCAAACCGTAGAGATTACCCCGACCTGAGGGGTTACATGAAGCGGATGAACAAGAACAGACTGGAAGCTTTGAACAAGCTATCTTTTGGACAGATCTGTCTGGAGACAAATGCAGTCTATAAGCTTTGCACAGCAGCCTGTCTGCCAGACATTTGTCCCCGGGTGGTCGACATTCAAGGTCGCTTTGCTTGCAAAGTGCTCGGCTACATCTTCAATCAGATCCACAAGCAGAACCTGAAGACTAGTATAAAAAATGGACATTTGTGTATTTCTGGTATAGATGCTATGTTTTTCTCTGAGAAAGAGATCCATGGTGGTAACAATGTGGCACATGAGATGCTGCGGCTGTGCTCAACGTGCAAGGTCCCCGCTCGAGAGAGCAATACCTCTTGGATGCAGACCTACATGTTGTGTAGCTACAGACTTGCCACAAATCAGAGCACTCAGCATGTCAGGAGAGGCAACGCGAATCCTAACAAGAAAGTGGCATCTATCACAGTCCCGCTGGAGGCGGTGTACGACATGCTTGCCCTCTACGCACCGAGTTCCCACTCTGGTTTTTGGGATCAGTTGGGAGAAGCAATGGTCGCAGCTTACGAGAACGGAGACGTGGAACACGGCAACGCTTTCGGGCAGTGTTTGAATGACAACGATGATGAACAGCCGCAGAGATTGACATTTGCCTTGGACTTCAACGAAGACCCACTGCGCTCGATGATATTGGAAGCGACAGCAGGCATCGAACCCCTCAAAGAACTCACGTTCAATAAGTGTATGTTGGGAGGGGAGACTTTTCAGTGCTCTGCTCCTTTATATTACGGGGGTGTTATCGCAAGGGCTATGTGTCAGAGTGCACCTGAGACGGCATATGAGGAAAGCCACTTGAGAGAATCTAGACGAGGCCCAAAAGGTAGCTTCCATGGTCCCAGACTGAGCGTCTACTCACTCAAATACTCGGGTGTACCTGTGAAAAACCTCAGCTCATTTTGCACCACACGGACCGTCTATCACCAGGAGAAAATACATTTGACAGCTAGCTGTGATGATCGCAGTCACCTAGCGGAGCTAGAGCAGGATTGGGAGTGGAAGGATGCTGCCGAGGTGTTCAACAAGGTTCACGGCGCTGATGTGTTCTCTGTGGACATGTTGAAACGGGACTATGCTGCAACCATGATGGTTGTGAAGGGAGAGCTGATGACGGACAGTCCCAGACGGTCAAAGGAACTCAAAGCTATGGTAAAGGCTCTAAGTGTGTCAAACGGATGTGCAGCGCTCGCTGTGAGGACGGGAATGTCAGCTGAAACTGAAATGTCACCTCAACAGGAGTCGCCTGTGAGGAGTAGCAGCAAACAACTTAAACGGACTAGTTCTATAGACTGGAACAACGTGGTGGTGATGAAGAAGAGAATGTGACAAGACATATTATGGTTCGCGAGTAGTAGACTAAGGGTAATGATCGTGTTGTTGTAATTTTTACTTTGACTGTGACACTTGTGTTTTGTTGGTGTTTCTGAGTAAAAAGAAAAAAAAAGATGAATGACAATGTTAAATTGTGACACATTTTATTGAGTGGTTTCAAACAGTGTACAGGGAATCACAAAACAATTGTACGAAAGCAGTCTCAATGTACAGTATATATTATACACAATACAGCTGCTGTCATCTCTACTGAAGAAAAGATTATGTTTTTTTTTGTTATTCTGTTGGTATTCCAATGATCTCGAAGGTCTTTAAAACAATATAACACGTGGGTATATATAATTACAAATAAATTGAACTCCAACTAGCTCAGCTTGAAGATTCTTTGAAACAACATCTGACATTTCAGTGATACTACACAATAGGTTACATAGTTTATTACATAGTTTATTGCATACAACACACACACACACACACACACACACACACACACACACACACACACACACACACACACACACACACTAGACAACCCTAGACTCTTTTACATTCTTTCAGTCACTGAACTACAGTCAACAGCGATTCGACACAAACAATCAGAACTTTGGTCAACTGAGGTTGTTTTTAAATGTGCTTTATAAATAAACTGTGACTTGACTTGAGAAAGATGGTCTTGGTTATATTTGATGCTTAATATACCCCAGACAGAGAGTCTTTGACCATAGATTTATCTTCCTCGCTCATGTGAGCGGCCTGAATCCATTCTGTGTCATTCTGCAGCTCGTGGGCTGTGAGTCTCTCCGTGCTCTGGTAAGTCATCAGTTTGAAGACGATCCTTTTGACGAGTTGACGCGTCATCACATTCGGCATTATGACTGACGCATAGTGTTGATTCCCGTGACAAAAAATGCTTAGAATCAACTCGTGTACTGACACGTCTTCGCTGCCAATCTCACATATTTCAAACACAATCTTCCCTTCAATTGCCTCCACTATCAAAGCCCCCAGGCTCCACATATCTACGGCACAAGTGTATTGTATAGGACTCTTATCCACGACAAACAATTCCGGGGGCCTGTAAGGCTCTGTCACCAAATTTGGACTCATCCATTTGGAAGATTGTCTCGAGAGGCCAAAGTCAGCCACCTTAACGTTGAGATCTTTAGTAAGCAGCACATTGGTAGACTTGAGATCTCTGTGCACAATATTCACGCTGTGCATGAACGAAAGAGCACTAGCAATCTGCATTGAGAAATGAGCCACGAAACTCAACGGGACCAACGGTATCCGCCGCAGGCCTTGGTCGGTGTAAATCACGTCACCCAAAGTGTAGGGCACGTAGGACATCAGCATGGATATCTTGCCCTTATCAAGTAAGCATGTGATCATGCGATTCACGTGAGGATGATCACTCAGTGCCGCGAGACAGGAGAGTTCTCTCACGGTCGTGTCATTTACACCATCATGGAAACGTTTCAGGGCGTAGCTCTCTCCAGTTTTCAAACATTTGACTTTATACACAGTTCCGTAGGAACCTTGGCCGGCGTAGCAGACTTTGCGGTATCCCTCCATTCTCGCGGTTATAAAGTTCTGGTTCCTGGTCGTTTCGGAGGAGCAGAATATGTAGAACGTAAAGGTTATGTTTAACCAACAACAAAGTCTTTCACTGTGTGCTAAACACCAATTCTCTCACAAACATCAACCCCTCTGTCAACACTCGATGTTGTCTCACTGGAGGTGAAACTTCCCCGGTCCTCTCCTAAATAAAGCCCTTTGTTTGCCCCTCCCCTTCCACACCTTAACCCTTACTGAGTAGCTATACCTCCCAACAATGAATTGTCACTCATGTGGAATCTATCCATATACTGAATCCAGAGGATCTTTTTGCATGCCAGTTGCCGTCGCGTAGAGCCTCGCTTATCTGATACTTTCACTCAAACACTTGACAAACTTGTCGTTCCGACAATGTCCGCATGTGACGTGAACATGTCTTTGTGTCTAGGCTGACATATCTAGCACTGCTGTGGGTCTCATAGTAGACTAAGGGTAATGATGGTGTTGTTGAAAATTTACTTTGACCATGACACGTGTGTTTATGTTGGGGTTTCTGAGTAAAAAAAGATGAATGACAATGTTAAACGGTGACACATTTTATTGCGTGGTTTCAAACAGAGTATTGGAGATCACAAAACAAGTGTATGAAAGCAGTCTCAATGTATACACAATACAGCTGCTGTCATCTCTACTGAAGAAAAAAAACTGATGTTTTTTTTCTTTATTCTGTAGGTGATTCAATGAACTTTAAGGTTTTTAAAACAACATCACATGTGTATATATACAATTACAACTAGCTCATCTGGACAATTCTTCGAAACAAGATCTGACATTTCAGAGATACCACACAATAAGTTACAAAGTGTATTGCATACAACACACACTAGACAACCCTAGACTCTTTTGCATTCTTTCAGTAACTGAACTACAGGCAACATCGGTTCGACACAATCAATCAGAGAGACAGTCTTGGTAATGTTTGATGGATATAGACTTGTAATATAGTGACAATACAATACAATACAATACCGGTAACAAAAATGTATCCTTCACAATTATCATGTGGTTCTCTTGCTGTTATTGGCTTAGATTGTCTACACCCTGGACAGACAGTCTTTGACCATAGATGTATCTTCCTCGCTCATGTGAGCAGCCTGAATCCATTCTGTGTCATTCTGCAGCTCATGGGCTGTGAGTCTCTCGTTGATGTGGTAAGTCAGCAGTTTGAAGACGATCCTTTTGACAAGTTGACACTCCATCACATTTGGCATCAGGAGTAATGCAAAGTGGGTATTCTTGTAAAAAAAAGTCTTTCGAATCACCTGGTCTAATGACACTCTTTGTCTGTCAAGTGCAGATTCTGAGAACACAACCTTCCCTTCCGTTGCCTCCGCTATCATAACCCCCAGGCTCCACATATCTATGGCACAAGTGTATTCTATAGGACTCCTATCCGTGAGAAACAATTCCGGGGCCATGCAAGGCTCTGTCACCAAATCTGGACTCATCCATTTGGAAGATTGTCTCGAGAGGCCCAAGTCAGCCACCTTAACGTTGAGATCTTCAGTAAGCAGCACATTGGTAGACGTGAGATCTCTGTGCACAATATTCACGCTGTGCATGAACGAAAGAGCACTAGCAATCTGCATTGAGAAATGAGCCACGAAACTCAACGGGACCAACGGTATCCGCCGCAGGCCTTGGTCGGTGTAAATCACGTCACCCAACGTGTGGGGCACGTAGGACATCAGCATGGATATCTTGCCCTTATCAAGTAAGCACGTGATCATGCGATTCACGTGAGGATGATCACTCAACGCGGCGAGACAGGAGAGTTCTCTCACGGTCGTCTCATTTACACCATCATGGAAACTTTTCAGGGCGTAGCTCTCTCCAGTTTTCAAACACTTGACTTCATACACAGCTCCGTAGGAACCTTGACCGACGAAGCGGACTTTTCGGTATCCCTCCATTTCTCGCGGTTATAAAGTTCTGGTTCCTGGTCGTTTAGGAGGAGCAGAATATGTAGAACGTAAAGGTTATGTTTAACCAACTACAAAGTCTTTCACTGTGTGCTAAACACCAATTCCCTCACAAACGTCAACCCCTCTGTCAACACTCGATGTTGTCTCACTGGAGGTGAAACTTCCCCGGTCCCCTCCTAAATAAAGCCCTTTGTTTGCCCCTCCCCTTCCACACCTTAACCCTTACTGAGTAGCTATACCTCCCAACAATGAATTGTCACTCATGTGGAATCTATCCATTTACTGAATCCAGAGGGTCTTTTTGTATGCCAGTTGCCGTCGCGTAGAGCCTCGCTTATCTGAAACTTTAACTCAAACACTTGACAAACTTCTCGTTCAGACAATGTCCGCATGTGACGTGACCATGTCTTTGTGTCGGCTGACATATCTCACACTGCTGTGGGTCTCAGCTGGTTTAGGCAGCAGGAGACTTCTTAGTTTGTGGGATGAGAGTAATCTGGCCAAGTGTCGTCGCAATGTCAATTACTGCTCGTCTTCACACAACCCGCCCTATGCTCTCGTTGAGTGCAAGGACAACGGCGAAGGAATATGCATGTATCGGTGTCCTCTGGGGCAACCATCCATGTTAGTTTTCAGTCGCATGGCAGGACGAAGATGTGCTTCGGTGTGCCCCAGTGGACATTTTATGCATCTGTTTAATGGCATAGAGACTTGTCGACAGCATACTCTCTATTGCCCTCAAGGTCAAAGTGTAATACTGCCAGGCACGTCCTGGCATGACACAGTTTGCGGATATCCTGAAGATTATAAGGTAGTGGATCTCATGACCGATGTACAGCGGCCTACCCCCCTCCTTGATGCTATGAAGTCTCTGACTACAAAGTGGGTGCGGAAAATACCTGTTGCTGAAGTCAAAAAGTTATGTACTGAGATGACCAGTAACGAAGAACTGACATCCTGTATGTTCAACTTTGAAAAAGTGCTACATGCCACAGTGTCACCAACAGAATCCTTGTACCACATACTGAACAGACATTCCTTTTATAACACCGCCAAGGACCTGTACGATATGGTGGTGAAACCTTTTCTTACCGATTTGGAGCCCGATGTGTCTGTTCAGCTCAGACAACCCGATCTGTGGGTAGGGGAACAGAACACACTCGTCATACCGACCAGACTAACTATCCCCATGGGCACGGAACACAGGTACATACCCACAAAGCTGAGCTGGTACACGGGCAGGTTAAGAAACAGGTTGGTGTTGGAAGCCACCGAGACTGAGATTGTGTCTGTGGATGGGCGATACAATATCACTAGGGGACTAAATTGGACACGAAATCAATCGTCCGGCTTCTTTGTGTACATGTTGGATATTTCACTGGAGGTGAAACAGTTCCGCTGTGGTCTGTTTGACTCTGTGGCCGTCAAGGTCCAGGTTACCGACAAGCATGATCGTGTCAGGAAGGAACGTTACAAGAGACTTGACATCAATTGCATGTGGAGACCCGAGCTGCGACCGACATGCAATTGCACCCACGCTCTGCTAAATTACATCAACCCAGATGGCCTGTGCTCACCCACCTGCATTTCTAACCCCTTTGCATATCTGTCTAAAGGAATTGAGGGTAGTGGTGAGAATGACTGGACGCTACGAGTTACACACGAGTCCCCCGACACCTCAATCAAAACCCAGGGTCGGGTACTCTTTGGCTCGGTCCCACCTAAAACTGAGCGCTTCTGTCTGGTCACCATGAATGTTTTCGACCTCTCGCCTGGGCCGACCCAAGATGCACCGTCAGCACCTCTGGACGTGAGGCAATGTGATGTTGTCCTTGTGGAATTTGACATCCGAGCAGAAAAGCTCCCCGATGCTCTGGATGAGCACTACTTGCACATACCTGTACGATCCCTACTGAACAGAGACAAGGCTCAGACTAGCAATGAATTACACATACCGCTAGCAGCCAAAGATACCTTACAAAGTGTCATCCGTCAGGGCTGGGGGAGGAAGGTCGGCGTGAAGCTGAGCTTCTTACACTCTGGTCGAGTCGCCCCCTACCCGGAAGAGCTTGCCGCTGCACTCGATTGGATATTGACCTTCCAGTCGAAGCAGACCCAAGCTCTGCGAGTGGTAGTCATTGACGTGAACGTCGGGACCGTGAGGTCTAATGACTTTGCGGTGATCAATAGCATGTATGGGTCAAAGTTAGAGTTGATCCCTGGGCTGCCAGCTAACACGCTAGCAGATGTTATGTTGACCAGATGGTACAATACAGACTACGACGCAGAGAACAAACTCTTAGAATGTATTGACAAGACGACCGTTGACACGCAGCCGGTCTTCCCTTTGACGGCTGAGCAGGAGCAAGCTGAGACTGTGTTGCAGGAGGTAGGGCTGCTTGTAGCCTCACACGGAGCATTCCTCAACCTGGACACTGTATCAGTGTTCCCTGAGAATAAGACAGGTTGCGAACGAGTAAAACCTGGTCGTTGGAGCGTAGGAGAGTACGTGCCCGATGACCCTTATGCAATCAGGTTACCCCACAACGAATGGTATTCAGAAAGAGCAGGATTGTTGGTCTTTGAGGAGCTATGCAAGAGATCTAACAACCGTGCGGGAATAGTTGTGTCAGTTCCCTCGGCTGACTACATCCCTATAGCCGGCTGCAAGCGGGTAGATTCACTCAACAGACATGTGAAGGCAAACCCCGAGGATGAGGATGACAACAGGGTCCATTACTCTATGCAAGACCTCACCGAGATCATCTCAGATATGGCCAAATGGGGAGTCTGTAGGTACTCCCTGGGATACCTGGACTACACCTTCAGTAACGCAGAAGGCGCGCCGACCTTCACGTCTCTGTCCCATATCGTCAATGTGGCTGCTGCAAAAGTCCGCACTCTACATTATCGCTACACGAGAAGTTCCACTTTCGGAGATGGACAATACTCGTACGCTCATGTGGATGGAGTGTACAAACTGGAAGGGGGTATGTTTTTCCAACACGTGGCTGGGGGGATGCCACTGAGCAAAAGTTTTAGCCCGGTTCCAGGCATACCAAACCTGAGATTGGGGTTGTCCTCAGACATGAATGTAGGCGCTCCGTTATCCATCAGCGACCTCATAACCTGGCACAGAATTGAAAATGTCAAGTTTATACCACACAACGCGCATGTTGTCAGCTTGAATTACAAAGACACAGTGGTGTTCATAGATCATGACAGGGGTACAATCTGCATTCATTCACCATCTAGGAATGCACGCAACACCGGGCTGAGGTTACCCTCTGTTGGTATAGAAAAAGAAGATGACAATCATCCCTGGACGGGCTACTACATGCACACAGAAGAGCCTCTGGTATCCAAAGTGAAGAGGTATGTTTCAAACAGGGGCTCGTTGAACGCGTTGATAGTTCAACCCCTTGCGTTACTATATTGCCCTGCCACAAACCAGAGTATTGGTGGCGCTAAGCATCTACCCTCCTCAGAGATCTACTTTCGCAAGACCTACGATTGTGTGAGCGCTATGAACACATATTTGAGGGATATGAGGGATTTGTACTCTCAACTGGGTTTTGTGACCAAGAACAGTGACATAATGGTGCAGCTAACTGAGAAACGTATACTTTACATGTCAAGTCTCACATCTTCCTTATGTCTGATTGCTACTTTACTGGCAGTATTAATCAGCGTTACGTCAATCTCGATACTTTGCTCTATATGTAAAGGGAGTCGACGTGTCAAACAACGGTATGGGAAACTGCAGTGATAGAAATAATACCCATCATGAGAACTATTTGGCTCAGCTCTATCTGTCTAATATCAGCTCTGTTTCTTCCTGGATTGCACCCCGTGTCTACTCAACATCCATCATCATCATCGTCAGCGTCAGCGTCTGCTAGCATGGATGAAACTTCACAAAGCAAAAGTCTCAAGTCCTCAGCAGAAGCTCATCAGAGCAGAAATGAAATCATCGATTCTCTGGATCACAGGGTTATACTCCATGCAAGCAGGTGGAAGATACGCACACCCAACAAACATAGTGCCTATTTCGCCTACCATTTCTCTCTAGGATCCAACTGGACTGAGCTTGAAATTGATTACCCCAAGTGTTCTCACGTGGCATGCAGAGGCTTACCAGACTCTCACGAAGGTTGTGATCAACTGTGCTTTACTGGCACCTGGCGTGATGCGACTACAACGTTGCAAGTGGCAAAGCTTGCCTACAAGAGGGCGATGGAGTCACTGGATGCCGTTTTCAACAATCTAGCAACTCTCATGGACACACATGTTCTCAACCAGAACTGGAGCATGTCCAATTCCATATCCAAACTTTTGTCATATAGTCAAGGTAAAGTACCAGTTTTGACGGATCCTCAAGTCGTGGATGTCATGCGACACTACAGGACATTAATCGACGAAGCCCTAAGAAATGTACTGGAACATTTCCCAAGCACTTTGGCCTACGATCCCCTCAGTGTAAACTCTCCTCCTGTAGCCGACCACCTTCTAATTACTGGGTCCAACAATACAAACCCGTTCAATGAATTACTTGACATCTGGAAGAGCGGCGCATTCAAGTTGGCCGCACAGCTCAATGCCATCACATTCGCTTTCCAGGGAGCTCACCAGCACCTACTCTCGTGTGCTCGGGGGATACAGAGGTCGGATATGACGGGTTGTGAACCTGACTTTGTAACAGAGCTGTACACTGACACACCTGTGGCGAGTCACTTGCTGTCAACTTCTAGGCTGATACTGGTTGTCAAGAGGGAAACTTGGAAACCTGTTACACTCTCCCGCTGGTACATGCCCTTCATCGACTCTTCAAAGGGTAACAGGACTTGTTGGCTGGACAGGCTTATGGTGAACGATACTCAGGCAAACTACAGGATTCCTCTGTGTGACTCTAGAGGAATATGTGAACCTCTGGAACGGGATGATGAGACGGTGTCAGCGTGTCATGTGAACAGTTACGGAGAGATAAGCTTTGAGTGCCCCGTAATATGCAACAACCCATGCTTTGGTCCAATCTGCTACGATCTCCAATCCGACACATATACAACCAGCAGAGCCCATGGTATCAATATGACAAATGACCTCGGTCAGTTGTGGTTCAGCAAGAGCCCCAGAATGCTGTCAAGCGTCTACTCACTGTCCGATGTTGATATATACATGTCTCTCAGTAGCCTTCGGGACCAATCTGATCGGTCTTCTGCATTGCTGCGGAAAGGAGAGCGTGTGATGGCGAACATTCTAGCTATGGATGCTACCGCCCGCAAATGTATTGACAAAGCCAATGCCAATATGGCGGCTCAATCTCAAGGGGTTATATGTGGTGACTTTGAACGCATAACAGGAGGCAGCAGGTTTATGGCTGCTGTTTCCATCACTTTTTCTGCTCTAACCTGTCCTTTATTGATTGTCATAATTGTTAAACTCAGATCAAGTACAAATAACAATAACATGCTGAGGAGGAAAACGTGGAGACAAAGTAAAGAGGGTCTCTTGTGATGGATTATGGAGGAAATGTGTTCAGAGTGACGAGGTCTTTTTTTTTGCTCTCCTCCTCTTCACCATTTATTTTTCAGTAACAATGTTTTTGTGGTTAATTTTTCCACTGATAGCCAGTGTGTGTGTGTGTGTGTGTGTGTGTGTGTGTGTGTGTGTGTGTGTGTGTGTGTTTCTGTGTGTGGTTACTTCCACAGCAGTCTTTATCATTCAAACCAGCTACATGGTTGTATATATATATGTAAAGTCTTAATTATTATTGTTGTCAATTGTTAATAAAAATGTTTCAGCACACCTACATTGAGGTCTCTTAGCCAATGTCAATTGTTACGAATCACTGTAGAAATAAGGTCACCATTCACCAATTCATTTTCCCACTGCTGGAATATTTCCCCTCCCACTTACCAGTAATTGGATGATATAGTCAGAGTCTACAGAGGGTTTGAATATTTATAAGGGACATCAACTAGTGGTAACACTCGTCAGCAGCATTCGTATGGTAAAGAAAAAAATGTCAGCCCTTGAACAGGAGGACACCCTTCGAGGAGAGTCTTCTCCTGAAACATCTCATATCCCTGTCGAGCCTGGGAGGAAAGAGCAAGTCAACAAGGATGACCAAGTCACTCAGCTCACCCCTCCTGATCCGCAGGTGTTTGAATTTCCAATGTTTGACTTTGGTATGGCAAGTATGGGCAAGGCTGAACTGAAGGAAGCGCTGAAGAATCAACTGTTTCTGCACAGTACTACAAGCAACACCACAGCAAAAAATGCCACAGGGGTAGATGATCAGCCTAATCCCCAGGACTGGCTAACATCCAGTGATGCTGTCACGAGATACCAGACCCACAGGCTGGCAGCGGTTAGCTGGTTTCATTGCCTCGTACCATACTCGCAAGGAAGCGACGAGAAACACCACTCTGTCTTTATGCCGGCTGTGCATATCATGGACCGATACATAACCACCTGTGCCAACCTCGGTGAGGACCTGGGGTGCCTGTTGAAGAACATTGGCAACATCCGAGCAGCATGCCTGTTGTTGGCCCTCAAGATGCATATTGTGAATAAGAGAGTAGTGGCAAATGACTTGTGGCGACGTAACTTCTGGGTAGCCGAAGCATTGTCAGATAGACACACGTCAAAATTGTACGCATGCTCAGACTTAGACGGGATAGAAGACACTGAGATGCAGATAATTGTCAAGTTGAGAGGCGCCCTGTTCCCAGCGAACGCTGAAAATACTATCAGTCTACTTTGCAAGTATCTGATCCTGGAATACCTTAGCAGGCACTCGTCAGAATTACCGCCGCCAACTGCCAAGAGTCTGAATCAACGTGTCATGGAGATGGCGAACGCCATTTTCCTGAAAACTGCAATGGACGTGCAGTTTTTACAGTTCCAAAGGTGGAAGTGTATTGCAGTGTCTTGCATGCTTGGGGTTGTATGTGTATGCACTACGGATTCCACAGAGGGGCAACATGTAGTGGATAGTCTGATTTCGCTCTTAGAAGATCTGAAACCTGATGAGCTCACACAAAAGGAGCTGTGTGAACTAGAGCAGCTATTCACACAGGGCTGTGTGGTGTGCAGCGGGTCCTTCGTCAACCCTGATGTACACAAAACTTTACAGCTGATATCCGCTAGGTCATGCTTTAAGTGTAAAGCTTTCATGGAGAGAACGAATCCAAACAGCGCCGACCGCAACGCTGAAGAGACACAGGCAAAGAAAGTTTGCCGCGAGTCTAACCCAATGTAGTGGTGTGGCAAGGCAAGGCAAGGCAAGGCAAGGCAAGGCAGAGAGACTAAGGATGAAAACTAGCTTTTGATTGTAAAGCACGGTCAGGATGTGTCTAAAAGGGCTTACAATGCATCGTTACAACATTGCAACATTCTATGCTGCCCTTCAACCATGTAAACTGTATGTAACCCATGTGGTGTATTTGTTTTTGTCAAAAGTGTAGACGTGATACTGTGGCACCAATAAAAAACATTTATTAACGAAACAAATGTCTTCTTGTGTCGAGTCATAGTCGGTTATTTGGCCACCATCGGTTTTTAGGTTGTCATCAAACCATTGGTAATTTCCCAGACCCAAATCGGTCCCCTTAATGAACCAGTCAAAGAGGTCTTTTGTTTTGTTTTGTTTACACACAACACAACATCATATTCACATTTACCATGCAGAACCTAGGCAACCCTACATTTGGGCCCCTGATACCAGAGGTGAAGATTATTGAGGGAGTTCCCACAATTGTGAACTCTTATAACTCAGAGACAAAGCGGGCGTCGGGGCCAACAATTTTCGTGCACCGTTTGGAAGAATATCCTTGGCCCCAGCGGTTTCCTGAAGACTTCAGTGTATCCGCTATGAATGCATTCGAAGTGATGGCTGACGCCTGTGCTATGACACACGTGGCCGGGACGTACGACACATACAAGTGCAATGACTGCAAGATTGTACTCTCGGGTTACAGAAGAGGTGACCCTGGTTTACATGAACACATACAGAAAGGAGGAGGAACGTGTCGCTACATCAAGGCCAAGTACAGAGGTCGAGAAAAAGAGCTTTTCATCTTGCAAGGAAAGCTGCGGTTCCAGAACGGATTTGTGGCTTTCCCAGAGTACATGTTTCACTCAAAGGATGGCTACATTCCGATCGGAGGAATCAGACGTTGCATTGTCTGCGCATCTCAAGATAACGGAGATCACAGTTATCATGTTGCATGCAAAGATATGATTGTCCGTCTAAATGCGAAGGTGAAGGGTATGAAATTTGACGTGCCTCTGGACAACGTTCTTCTGTTCACTCAAGCATACACCTGTGGCCCAGAATTCAACAGTGGCCTAGAAACGGACGGAGTTCAAGCACACAGCGCCGATGATTTCAGTGTGTTGGGAGAGCGAGCCAACATGTGCCACTTGCCAGCCACAGCTGACACACACACGTGCTTCTTGTGTGGCATTGTGGTAAAATACTTTGTGAAGAATGATACCCTACTGGGTGAACACATCTACCACTGTTACAACACAGGCGGTCTTTGTGGATACATCGAGAACAGATTCAGAGGACAAAAAGCTAGGCTAATATTGATACTCGGGAAGGAGCGGTGGAGAAAAGGAGCCATCGCGTTCCCTGATGATGTCACCAAGGCAGCCTACGGGTGCACTGAAATTGACAAGCTGTACCGCTGTGTTGTCTGCAGTGCCACGACCTACCTGGGATTTGACCGATTCAACCAGAGTCATCACCCACACTGTGCTGACATGAAACGCATGTTCAAGATGAAGCTGAAGGATATGCAACTTGTCCTGTGAAATGTTGTAAGCACACGTGGATTTGTTTCACATTCCCTGTTAAAAAAAACCCCACAATGGTTGAACAGAAATAAATGATGACATGGATTGGATGCTGTTTGTTTTTATTGGGGTCACATGGGTACATTGGGTATTTAAACCTTCAGGTCTAACATAGTCTCACTCTCATAATCACCAAGCTTGGGTCGTTAACATCTCTCGTTGAGTTTTTGAGTTGTGAATACATGACTATTGGTTTAAGATAGTCTTTAAAAAAAAACCCCCAAAAACCCAGGAACTAGCAGCGTACCTTGTTCACATTTGGTCTAAGTGGAACTTTAAAGGTACTGGAATGTATTTATCGAAGAGTCTTTGCAAGGTCTACAGCGATGACCCCACACTGCTCACCCCTAACCAGCACTCACACATTAAACCCACTGTCGGGGTATCTCAAGGTGGGGACCAACTCCACAATGAGACCAGGCAACTGATGAAATGGTTTCTAGGAGAATTTACGGGACTTGTGAAACATGAGGGGAATGGAAGCAAAGCTTTGTCAACAATGAAAAGAGTTGTGGGTCAACTATTGGAAAGGCACCGGTTTGAATTTGATGGTAGGTTGTCAATCAAGATTTTGAAAAGATAAGTTTCCCCTTTTGTTTGTTTGTTTGTTTCTTGAACGGGTTTCTCATTCTGATCCCTCTAAAGGTATGATCAATAAACTATCATTGGATGACAGAGGGGATGGTGATGATGTGAGTTACATCAGTGCAGTGGCCATTGCTATCTTCATTGACGGCAAGGCCAACTGGGGACGAATTGCCAGCCTAATAGCCTTTGGTGCTGTGGTGTGTCGAGACCTTGACCAGAGGGGTAGAGGAAACTGTGTCGAGTTGGTGGGTGAGGAGATCTCCAACTACCTGCTGACTCACCAGAAGGAGTGGCTGGTGAATAACAAGTCTTGGGTGAGTTGTAATTAAAGGAGAATGTATAGTAAGAAAAACACATGGTCACTGTTAAATCTAATGTTTATTTTCAATCACTTTAAAGGACGGCTTTGTGATGTTCTTCAAAGAATGGCCCCTGGGTTACACACTCAAGGACAAACTCATGCATTTTGCCGGAGTCACTATTCGGCTCCTGAATTCACTGTTGTTCGGACAATCTCTTAACCTCATGTAATTTACCATGGCTGTACCATCAATTTCAAACAAAATGTGTAATAAACAAATTTAAGACACACAAAACTCCAAAGTGTTGCATTGTGTTTTTTAATAAAAACAAAAACAAACAAACAACAACAATAACAACAAACAATCCATAAAGTCCATAAGTCAAGCTACAAAACATTTTGGTATAGTGCGCGTAGCAAAGACCAGGGCACCCAACTTGGACGTGGAGTGCACTCTGTTGTGTATAGGACATGGGTACGTGGTAGATTTCACATTTGCCTGAACGCAGAGGACTCCTGATGTTGTCTTCTTAATAGTCACTGGGACACCCCAGAGTAAGGCTAGTCTCTGAGCTTCATTTTCCACATGAGCTCGACCTGGAGTGCCCTGAAGTCTAGTGACTACCAAGGCTTCAGAGCTTCCATGGGATTTCAAAACATCTCGAAAACGGTTCCCTAGTGATGTCACATCGGCCAGTATGGGGTTAGAGGAAAGGCCCACGGACAGTGACAGCGGATCATCAGAGCCGGGGTCCGCTATGTCTTGAGTGTTTAATGTGTCCACGTACTTGAACCCAGAGTCTCCCTTATAGCAGTTTGGCAACCGTACACACTTCCTGAAGGAGTAAGGGGCCTTGTCAATAGACGACCGCCGGTTCTCCGTGTGAGCTGAGGTTAGTCTCAAATAATTAGACCCCAGGGAGCGACACCCCCCTCTTTTCATGGAGTCTCCCAGCTCACAGAGCCCACACGATTCAGCATCTTCAGGGTAGGAAAGTAGCACGTAGTTGAGAGAGACCTTCTCCATCTTGTTGAGTAAAGGTCTGTAAAGCTCTATGCCTTCAACACTGCACAGTTCTACTGGTAGATACCAGAGCATCCTCAGACTCAGCTTCGACTTGACAGAAGAAGCCCTTGTGTACACGGCGATCTTACCCACCCTCTTTGCCATTGCTTTGAGAGACAGATCGTTCTGCAACTCGCTCCTTTTCACCTTTGCCAAACTCACCAGAGACTCCACTATCACCAAGACCAGACTCATAGTCATCGCATCGCAGACTTTGCGCTTTACGGAGCAGTCTGCTTGGGTAGCGAATTTCCTGTTGCATTTCTGACAACACTTTAGGTCCACATCCAGGTTCAATCTGCTGACAGGCCTAAAGGGCATAAACACCTCGTTGTAGCAGGGAAACGGGGCCCCCGTGTCTAGGTTTGTCACAACGGTACTCAAATGACCTCGGGAAGTCACCACATACCGGTGCACTGTCCTGCTTTTCACAGGGTCGATAGGGTCTTCCATGAGCAGCACGGGGTTGACAGAGCCCCATTTGTCATGAGAAGGTAGGGTGCCCACAGGCCCAGGGGTTCGCCTTTGGCAGTAGTTCATCAAGTCGTCAAATTTCATGTCGTCACTTGTGTGCACTGTAAAGATGTAGGGGAACGCACCCGGCCTATCAGTTAGAGTCCCTGGTAGGTTGTTGAAGGTTTCCAATGTGTTGGCAATGACCATTTCACTACTACTAGTTCCTTCCGTCGGGCAAGGCGGTGTAGATGATGATGATGATGATGATGATGATGATGTTGTTGACTTGCAGACGGTCTGTTCATCCAACATATACCTTTCAGCTAACACTGTTGAGTCCTCTAACGCCTCAGTTTTCTCAGTAGCACAATCATCTCGCTTTCCGTAGGCTTGCTCCTCTTCACGCTGGTCCTCTTTCTTGTCAGGGTAGTTCCACTGTGAAAATGAAACTAAACGATCTACTCCTACCAACGGTATCCCGTGAAGAGACTGATGATCCGTAACACTTTGGTCCAACAGTCCCCCTTTATCTATTATGTCTTTCACTTCAGGCGGGTCCAGGCTAACCTTGTCGGAGTAGTGTAGACCCAGAGCTTGGTTGAATAGAGGATAGTGGTGCATGACATCGTACTGCCTGCTCAGCATCTCCTTTACCGTGTCGACAAAAAGAGAGCACACTTTTGAACCGAGCTGAAGTTCATCGTCCTGAGGGTTGTGTATGTAATGCTCTAAAAAGCTTGCACATTTGACACCCTTGGAGATACACATTTCCACTAAATCAACCTGTGTAGCCACACGAGTCAGGTCTACAATCGACTCATTCTCAAAACGTATGTCTTGGCCCACTACGCAGGTTAGTTCCCCCGATCCCCTGATGGTAACACCCTTGAGTAACCTAGTGAGGAGGCACGTGGTGCCATCAAAGCTTGAAGCAACTACGCAGGCGCTAAACAGGTCTCCTGTTTGCAGCGTTATTGCGTCTGGTGATGTGTTCCACATGTGCCACTCATTGTCATGTAAGCCTCGGGTGAAGTAACACTTCACTTGAGACTTTGCTGAGTTTTTGCCATTTGCAATAACTCGCTTCCGTTTCAGTCCGTGCAGGTTCTTCCCACACAATGACATGTTTATCCAAGCTACAATAACAGAAAGACCGCAACTACAGATTCGGTGTGATCTGGCAAATCTCTGACTCAGTATGACTGACATACTTTCACATTGTGGTCATTTTATACAGTCGCATAATAGCCACGACCCTTCAACACTATTGGACAGTTAATCATTGGTGGGATTCCCTCTCTCGGGCGGATACCAACTGTGTACGACCCAACATTTGTGTTTTGTGTGTTATTTTTGAAGAGCTACAGTATTAAGCACAATGGAAACAAAGTGGTCAAAAATGTATTTATTTGTTTTGTTCATTAGCAACATGTAACATTTGGCTACTGATTTGTCAGAATAATACCAATTAGAGTTGGAGATTCGATTTGATTTTATTCGATTCGATTCAATTTAATTCAATTCAATACTGGAAAGAACATCTTTGATCTCGCTTCTCAACTTTTTCATCCTCTGGTGACAGTGAGGTTTATGCTCTCCAGGTTGCTGTCCACACATGTAACACCACTGACATCCAGACAGTGTCACATAGATCAGGTTTCTCAGTTGTGTTGAAGGTTCACCCCAAGGATCGGGGGTTGAGATCACGTTCGGATGCGCCACTAGCCCTCTGCGGGATCTCTCTTGTCCGATCTCAATAGTCAGACGATCCTTTGTGTAGTTGAGCTTTAAGTAAGGACACTCTCCATCGCTGAAGAAAGCGTGTTGGCTCAGCATAGTGTCACCTGCTTCAAAGTTACACAGAATCAGGCCACAGCTCTGACACTGGTGATGGTCTCCTGTACCCATGTATTTCATGTTACATGGGTCACCCAGCCACGCAAACCTCGATTGGTCAGGTTCGGGGCTGGCTACACTGTTGGACTCAACAGAGTGCACTGATGTCATTGAGACATCGTCTTGTGGAGGCAATCCCAGTGTCATCGAAGCGTCGTCTTTTTGAGGCTGAGTGTCCTCTAGATGAAGACAGTAAAGCAGCCTCATATCTTCATCTTCTCCAGGAGATTCGCCTTCATCTCGCTTTACTATTGGCATCCCAAATAACGCGGCTTGGCGGGCATAGAAAGATTTGTCATCAGGTGCAACGTTCTTGCCTCCATTTGTGGCATTCATCCATTTAATCTGTCCAGCCATGCCTGCATCAAAGTATGGATCAATGCCAGTTGCCACATATTTTCCCTCTACGAATCTGATGTTTTTGAACATTGTTGGCTCACCCACCAATTCGGATTTGGGATTGTAAAAAATATTTTTACTTGCACCACTCATGGCATTCCCGTCACTCATGGCATTCCCGTCACTCATGTCACTCCAGCCACTCATGTCAATGCAGTCACGGTCGTGATTCCCCTCACCTCGAATTAAAGAACTGTTAGTAATGACAGAGTGTACCCCAGAAGTACGACACTGATGGTATCAGGATTGAAGACACTGTGGAAAAGGTTAACACAGTCTTCCTCTTATACTCCAGCAGCTGTTGTGTCTGATGATTCAGATTTCTTTTTGGGCGGGGTTAAACACAGCCCGGAATCAGATATTTTCCTCATCAACTGAAGGATAGACCTTTGGTCAGATGATGAGGCATTTGTTATACTTACATACAGTAGGTCAGACCTGTGGTCGTTACCACCCTGATATCTCATTTAACTTACCCTTCTTGAAACCAACCCAGTGAGGATAGGATAGGATAGGATAGGATAGGATAGGATAGGATAGGATAGGATAGGATAGGATAGAATAGGGTAGGGTAGCATATGAGTTTTTATTAGATTAGACAATATCAGGGGTAATATATTTCAAAGCAATACTCACGTCATTACTGGAAGACAAGAAGTGAGCAAAAGAGAATCCCTTGTAGCCTGGTTCAAATCGGTAGATCCTGTTTTCTGGGTTACCACAGATGTTGACAGGTTTTTCCATTTGTCTGAATGACGGCAGTTGCTGAATTTCCCCCATGGTGCTCTCCACCCCCAATCTCAAAGTGGTGCACATGTGCTTATTCTGAGCCTGTACCATGACGTTGATGTCCAAGTGTAGGAGCACCGCTGCAAGTAACAGCCTCATCATCAAGCTTTTTCCACATTGTCTTGGGGCTAAGCATAGGGTGTAAGGGTTGGCATATCGAGAGAACTCTCTCTCAACATGGTACAAGTGACTAAGTGTAGGGTTTACGTGGTCATAGTTCTCCGAACCCAGAGGGGTTAAGCCCAGCTTGTCAAGCAGTGTGTGCTTGTACTTGTAGAGAGCATCCCCAAACTGGGTCTTCGTAACACCTAACACCACCCCTCTAAACAGCTCCAGTTGAAAGGGTTCCATTCTCATACCTTTCACTTGGAAGTATTCAAACACCCTATCTATCAGATGTTCAAACCTGTACATAACAGAGTTGGTTTCATCCTTTACCGAGGCACCGTGAAGCTGTAGTTCTCGTATCCTAGCTTTAGCACCATCCATGCCGAGACGTTTTATGAGTGCGGCTTGTGCCAGGCGATCAGTTACCAAATGATTATACTCTGCAATCCTCTGGTTATCAATCCGCTGCCTTTCTCTGTCGCTCTCATCTTTGGAGAGTCTGATTCTCACGCAGTCAACGGCCACGCCGACAGCAACAGACTCAAAGTTGTCAATGGGGTCTCTCACCAACTCACTGAGTAGCCACAGTGTCTCATCTGGATTTGTGGACAGTGCTCTATGGCAGACTCTTAACCCTGTAGATGTGTTACGGTCAGAGCTTAGCTGGAATCCCAGTGATAACAATGATGCCATACTGTGTCCCAGCGAATGCATCACAGACAACCTTTCCATGTGCCACACGGACCAGGAGCGAGTGAGACCCTCACGATCTACCTTAATAGAGTTTGTGTTGCCGCTGAAGATTCATTTCAGATACTGCTGGCTGTTCTCAGGAGTGACCTGGCACAACACAAGGTGCATGAGAAACAGAACTGAGCTCTTGAACGATCAAGAACTGCTTCGCGTCAACCGCACGCTGATGACCGGTGAAGATTCGCATCTGTGCAGCCAAGTGTATTTTAAAAACATCGGCCACCAGGGAGATATGAAGGCCTTCTGGTTGACTACAGATGGCCAGCTGGTTTATGTGGACCAACTCTATGAAG
>NW_028220655.1:0-2498 GCF_045865225.1 Trachurus japonicus | reverse complement strand
ATTTCCAAGAATGGAAATGGTGTGACTGCTGATAGCAACTGAACGCTGTTGCAGAATTAGCAAATAGTGCAAGCAGTGATCACCATACAAATGTTTGACCAAGGTCGGAATTGAACCCACAACCTCATGGTCATTAGACTTCCACTCTGCCTCTAGGCCACGGTGGACACACAGTTGCAGAGACTGTTGTCTGTTAATGATCTGCACACTGTCAACATCAAGAAAGCTTGAGAGTCAAGCTTGAATGACTTAGAATGAAAATTTCTGTGAATTTCAGGCTGAGAGCAGCAGTTTCAACATGAAGCAAGTTATCAGAAGTCAACAGAGGACAACTGGGAAAATAATTCACTATAATTGTTGTTGAGGCAAGAATTGAACCAGCAACTTTCAGGTCTCCAGACCAGCAAGCTAACCACTAGGCTACAGACAGAGACAGTAGGTGAGGGGTAAAGAAAACCTTTGATAAGAGGATCACTGGCTTCTGCTTAAAAAAAAAAGTAAGGAATCGAACCCATGACCTCATGATCAATAAACCTTTACTCTGCCACTTCGCCACAGAGAGCACAGACATAAGCATGTTTCAGACAGAATTGTGGAGAATTCTCAGCATTGGGCTGAATGAGAGCAGAGAGCTCCCTGGCTGCATTTAAAAAATATTTAAAATTATTATCTAAGTCTCTTTGCATTTTTGACCAGAATTTTAGCCAGAAGACAAGTGTGGCTACAAAACTGGAGAAAATAATTTGTCTAGAGTTTAATTTGCAGAAAAAGTTAAATATTTTAAAAAGTATAAATAGTTAAAAAGAGAAAAGTAACGCCGATAAAGTTCAAAAAAAGCTGCACGTTTTGATATATGAATTGTTGAAATAGCACAACACCTAACACACTAACCACAGAGAACCTGAGTTACAATGAGCTTTATACTATGAGGAATCAAAGACTGTCCAATGACAGCTGAATAATTGGAATCAAAAGTCAAGCAATGATGTGAAATGACTGAGGCAGGAATCGAACCCGTGACCATATGATCACTAAACCTTTACTCTGCCACTCGGCTACAGAGAGCACACTGCTTTCAAGACTGTTGTCATTCATTGTAATGTGATGATGTGCTGCAAACTGGTACGAGTAATCAAGGAGATAACAAACACCTGTAACCAATTGAAGGCGGGGGAGGAGAGCAGAATTCAACATAACATAACAAGAATTCTTCCCTTGGATTCGAACCAGTGACCTTAGGGTTGGCAGGCAGTTACCCTAACCCCTACACTACAGAGGAGTTGTCAAGAAGAGAGGTTGAGACTTTGATGAATGTGAGATTTTTCAATGATGCTTAAAACAAAAATAAATTAATATAAGTTAGCCACACCAAGTAAGAAGAGGACTTTTTTGTGACCTGTGACTATTTTTTGGTGAATTAAAATGAATTAAAAAGCACTTAACAGCAAGTTACAAAGTTGAGCTCCTTCTCCTGCTGATGTGAAAAAAATGCATTGAGCTTAATGAGAGCAGAGAGCTCCCTGGCTGCATTTAAAAAATATTTAAAATTATTATCTAAGTCTCTTTGCATTTTTGACCAGAATTTTAGCCAGAAGACAAGTGTGGCTACAAAACTGGAGAAAATAATTTGTCTAGAGTTTAATTTGTGCCATGCTGACAGTTTAGCCAGAAAAACTCTAGAATGTTTTTTTGCCTCTCTCCACTCTGACACCACTCTGGCTCTGCTCGTTAGACGCAATACACACACATTATAAAGCTGAAAAAAATCAGAAAAAGTTAAATATTTGAAAAAGTATAAATAGTTAAAAAGAGAAAAGTAATGCCGATAAAGTTCAAAAGAAGCTGCACGTTTTGATATATGAATTGTTGAAATAGCACAAAGTATGAAGGACTAGAAGAAGACCGTAAAAAGGCGGAAGAAAATGGCCAAACAGAAGAACAATAGTGTGACTGCTTCAGCAGTCACACTAACTAGAAAAAGCATTTCCAAGAATGGAAATGGTGTGACTGCTGATAGCAACTGAACGCTGTTGCAGAATTAGCAAATAGTGCAAGCAGTGATCACCATACAAATGTTTGACTGAGGTCGGAATCGAACCCACAACCTCATGGTCATTAGACTTCCACTCTGCCTCTAGGCCACAGTGCACACACAGTTGCAGAGACTTGTCTGTTAATGATCTGCACACTGTCAACATCAAGAAAGCTTGAGAGTCAAGCTTGAATGACTTAGAATGAAAATTTCTGTGAGTTTCAGGCTGAGAGCAGCAGTTTCAACATGAAGCAAGTTATCAGAAGTCAACAGAGGACAACTGGGAAAATAATTCACTATAATTGTTGTTGAGGCAAGATTTGAACCAGCAACCTTTAGGTCTCCAGACCAGCAAGCTAACCACTAGGCTACAGACAGAGACAGAATGTGAGGGGTAAAGAAAAAATTATAAAGCTGAAAAAAATCAGAAAAAGTTAAATATTTGAAAAAGTATAAATAGTTAACC
>NW_028220654.1:0-25712 GCF_045865225.1 Trachurus japonicus | reverse complement strand
CATGGATGTATTATATTAACTGGATACCGTACCGGAAAATGGGCCGTCCCTCCCCGTTCATTTCAATGGAAAGTTGCTCGCATGCACTGGCGCATACTTTTTTTTTTTTTTTTTTTTTTTTTTTTTTTCTATATTTTTATAGTTTTTTTCTATTTTTTTTTATTTGAGAATAGTTAGTTGGGATGTACATTGTGAATATGAGGGATGAGGGGGTGGTTACAAATAAAAACATGGAATAATGTCAACAGGTTCAGTTACATATATCATGACAGGCAAGGAGTAAAAACAAGGGATGTACATTTCATATTAGGCAAACAGAGGTCCCTATTCAAAAAACGGGGAAACAGAGAGAATATGTTGCTATGGTCTTTATGGCTTTCCTTGTTTTCCAGATTGACTAATTAGGTTGATGTATTGTTTGATTTCGTTCTGACAACGGTGAGATGCAAATTATTTGATTTGTAAAATTTTCGCGGTTGTGAATATGAGCTTTGGCTAAAAATTAATATCAAATTGATTAGTATTAATATTGGTTTTTAATTGGGCAGCCAGTGACTGAAAAGAAACCAAACAATTAACATTTTGGATAGTCCAAAAGCAAAGTTTCATATTGTCCGAAATTGTTTGACGGATTAAAAGTAGTTACATTTTTCCAAAAGGATTGCAGATGAGGACTATGACCAGAAAAGATGTTGGAAAATCTTCTGGAGGCCTGTTTACAGAATGAGCAGAGTTCCATTAATGGTCTTTTTTATATCTTTGCATAATTACATTGGAGGGATAGGACACGATGGCATTAGTTTAAGGGATACTTCTTTTGATTTTTATTTGTGATAAAAATTATTTGTAGGGGATAGAGGTGACCATATGTTTTTCCAGGATCAGGTTTGTGAATAAAATTATTCCTGTATGAGTAACATACATTGGGGGGGTACTGATGTTTTTCTTTTTGAAATAATGCACGTACTAGAACGGTTCGTTTTATTGACTGAGAAGCAGATTCGACCAACCTTCAGTTCTGTACAACAGGTCTCCAGAGGTAAGGGGTCAGAACTCAGGTAACAAAAACATTTTTTAATAACATAATCACACCAGAGGGTATCGCATACAAATACTATTTGCATATTTCTTTCGGAGAATAGGAAGTGTATATTTATTTTAAAAATTCTGAAATATGAATAATAGTGTTGCCGTTAGAATTGAAAAGCTTGACTAAAACCAAAATAAATGCCATGGGTGAACCAAGTATCTCGTAGAAAAAGTGATTTGTGTTTTATATAGTTAATGTCCCTGTTATTCCAAATACTAAATATCTGTGGGGGGTGAAGTTATGTTTATAAATCAAAGACCAGGAAAGAAGTATCTGTTTATGAAGTTTGGCTAGTTTTAATGGGAAAGTTTTTCAATATTGTAGGTACAAAAGTAACAGAAAATTATAGGCCACCGACTTTGGGAATAATTATATAGGCTAGTTTGGGTATGAAGTTCACAGATTGAAGTTGGGTTTCTGATGAATTGTTTGAATCCTCGTTGATTTTGAATGTGTTATTTAAGAGTGGAGAAATCTAAAAAATTAAAAACCTCCATATTCTCATATGAGTTCATTAAACTTGATTTTTTAAATGTAATGGGATTTTGTTTTTCCACACAAAGTTATAATAGAATTTTTGTCAATGGCAGTGGTGGTCTGTTTTATATTTACGTCCAGAGATATTGCTGGGTATGTAAGCCGGGATAAGACCTCTGCTTTAGATAAAAGAATTTCTGCCCTGAAGGGACAGATCTCTCTGAAACCAGGAGTTTGGGGGGGGGGGGGGGGGGGGGGGGGGGAATTTTTCCTGTGTTCTTTCTATAATGTGGGTAACATTCAGAGCAGCATCTGTTGTTTGTGTTGTTTGTTGATGGTGATTCCCATATAGGTGACAGACTCTTTTACAGGTTATGTTGGAGATTGATTTAAAAGAGAATAAGTTTTTAGAGTGGTAACAGTTCACTACTTACTTAAAAATTTCAGGGGAAGTCCCGGATTGCACTGGAATAAATTGAAATTCGGTTAAACAGCAACAGAAATTTGTGAGGCATTTTTTAAAAATTAAGGAAAGTGTCATCTGCTAATGTTGAACCTAATGAAGATTTCTTTGCCTGCTATGGATATCCCTTTGATGGGGACTCTGCTTGATGAAGTCTGGAGAGCAAACTGAAGCACATATCAAAAATAAATATGGTGACAACAGGACATCCCTGCCTGATTTCCACTGCTCAAATCAAAACGTGCGGGAAGTACCTGTCTGCACCTTTTAATTGAACAGTTTGCTTTCCTTATAAATAGTTTCGATTGCTGAACAAAACGTACTTACCAAAAAAAACCAAGTTTCTGTAACGACCTGAAACATAAAATTTGGTGTTCAATGGTATTCTAAATGCTCTTGCGAAAATCCAGGAAATAAATATAAAACTATCGTCAGGGCAGTATGTAGTCAGCCAATAATCAATAAGATTCCAGGACAAGTCTTATGTTGTTGGATATGTGTCTGCCCCTTCATAAATCCTGTTTGCGTTTCATCAATAATGTAATCCAGTTACTGCTCTAAGTCTTTCAAGCAAAGATTCCAGCTAAAATTTTATAATCATTATTGTGGAGGAGACAAATAGGTCTCAAGGTTATCTATACGGAGTGGGTCCTTATTGGGCTTTTGGGATAAGTGTTAAGAGCCCTTGGTTTAAGGGTAGGAGGAAGAGTTTTGTTTTATGAAATGGATTCGGTGAATACACCATAGAGGACGGGGGCAAGTTTTTCTGCAAATATTTTATAAAATTCAGTTGTTAAGCCATCAGTATCCCCAGTGGAGACTTATTTAATTTAAGTTGCTGGATAGCAGAAACTGACTTCTTCCCCAAAGTGATTTGCCTTGTTCAAAGATGTTCCTCTCTGGTCATTATTCATACATTTTAAATTGAGAAAGATATCCAAAAAATAATCTTGATAGCGGTTTTTTATCATATTGTGATTTATATAAATTTCTTATAGAACATTAAACTGTGATTGGAATACCTTTTGTGGATCAATCTGTGACAATGCCATACAATGTTAAGTTTTCGGTTTGCAGTTCGCTTTTTTAAACCTGCGTGACTTTTCCAGTCTAAAAAAATTATGCTGTATTTTGTTCTCCTTCCTCCAACCATTGTTTTCTGGGATTCTTACATATGCTCCCTTCCTGCTCTGACTCTTGTATTTTTCATCTAGTTTGATTCTGGGTGGTTCAATTAATTCTTGTTTGTCATTTTCTGTCAGATCTTCAGGCATAACACTGAGTGAGAAGTAGCAAATTTTGGTAATCACTTTTGTTTCTTCTCCTCTTTTCTTAAATTTTGGCCAGAGAGGATACATATTCTCTTAGGTATTTTGCTATCTCGGTCATTTCAATAGTTTCCCAGTTAGTTAAGAAAACAATTTATCAATTAAAGCTTCATATGTAGCCAGTGAAATTTTATTTATGGAGTGAATTTTTTTCTACAACAACTTTGGGTGTTTTAAAGACTGAGTTGTTGAGTTTTTCCCAATATGGAATTCCGGTGGGTAGTGCTGGCATTTGGTCTAAAATTAATTTGAAGATTTATAGTTTTTGTGATCTGATGAGTGGTGTGGGCAAGATGTTAGTCACAAATATTATTTTCATCTAGACTACATGAGATTAACCAGTTGTCAATTCCTCGATCTACAAGTGACCCCCCCGCCCCCTGCCAGTTTTGTTAGCCCATGTATATGACTTAGTATTTGGATTCTTTTTCCTCCAAATATCTACCAGTTGGAATTTTCGCCTGGCGCATACGCCGAAAAAGTTTCTGACTTCCGGGTTTACTTCCGCGTTATCGGGCCCATAGAGCATGCGCAGTTGAGTCACCCCCCATGATGCTCTGCGGTCTCCCCATACATGCCTGGGGCAAGTTGAGAACAGAGCAACCGCCCAGTTCTAGTTTTGGCGCTGCGCGTTCATGTTATGTGTTATGGCTTGTGGATTTAAGGGAAACGAGTATTAAGACTTTTACAGGGACTCACCACGGACTTTTAAAAAACAAAGAATAATGATATTAAAAAGTAAGACGGCCGATTCGTAGGTTTACTAACGGTTCGTGTATTGGATCGTTAAATCGTTTTGGACAGTTAATTAATATACGATGTTACACTGAAAAACAAGTTAGTCCGAACCTGTAAGCTTATATCCACAATGGAAAATATAATCATAATTATACTGTATTTTTGTTAAAACATGACAGAGATGACCCAGAACAACCTCAAATAATGTAATGAGGCTTTACTCTTAATACCTTTTTATATATATTTATTAAACTTGCTAGAATTCACCAGTTGTAGTTGGCAGGATGTTGGTGGAGGTATTTATAAACTTAGCCACCACGTGTTTTGTTTTTATCAACCACAACTGTGATTAAAGAAAGTTAGATAGCTCTTTGGCAAATGCATCTTCGTTTTAATAATTGTCTGTACTGGCTGTGTTCATTAGTTTCATCATCATCATCATCATTAAGCCATTCAGGTGGGATGAGACATCTTTGTAATTCAACTGGTTTTAACCTTACATATATTTCCACAACACGCCAGAATATCAGTGTCCACTAAATACAGCTGTTACAGAACCAGACATTTTAATTTAAACACGATGCCACTGACACAGTTGATGTTGGATTTGGTAGATAGAAGAAAAAAGTCCACAAGCATGTTAGTTTTTTTTTTCCGAACCATTTAATAATATGATTATGAGTTTTAAGTGATCATTTAGCATTACTGACACTGAACAAACACACACTGACGACGGTGAGGAGGAGGAGGAGGGATGAGGAGGACGTCCATTGTTCTTCCTCCGGCCCCGGTGATAGACGGGGAGCTGCTGCACACGTCAGGACATCACACACGACACACACCGACCATGGTGGAGTTGTCTCGGTTTAATACAATATTTGTTTTACCTCCGTGGCATTAATTAAGCCTGTATAAAATAAATAACGGTGGACGTTGTGAACGGAGCAACAGGTGTAGAACATCAGCTGCGATTTGAGAACACTGTTGATCACAATAAACACAGAAACCACACTAGACACATACAGACACATACAGACATCATCTGACACACACACAGACACATACAGGTACAGCATAATATGACATGTATTCAAGCTAAAATTACTGAAAAATATGGGTTGTTACAGGGGGAAAAAGTAATGCGTAAAAACAGGTCCGGGGGTTTTCACGTCAGTAAAAGCAGTCATTACGATGGCAAGGATCTCATCAATTAAAACGTTACGTTTAAGAATACGAGTTGACAAGGAGACTAATAACAGGACCCATTAACTAGAAAAAGCATTTCCAAGAATGGAAATGGTGTGACTGCTGACAGCAACTGAACGCTGTATGCAGAATTAGGCAAATAGTGCCAATAGCTGTGTTCACCCCATACAAATGTTTGACCAAGAGTCAGAATCGAACCCACATTCCTCATGGTCATTTAGACTTCCACTCTGGCCTCTAGGCCACAGTGCACACACAGTTGGCAGAGACTGTTGTCCTGTTAATGATCTGCCACACTGTCAACATCAAGAAAGCTTAAGAGTCCAAGCTTGAATGACTTTAGAATGAAAATGTCCCTGTGAATTTCAGGCTGAGCACTAACCATATGGCCACAGAGAACCTGAGTTACAATGAGCTTTTATACTATCGATGGAATTCCAAGACTGTCCAATGACAAGCCTGAAATAATTGGATATCAAAAGTCAAGCAATGAAGTGAAAAAGACTGAGGCAGGAAATCGAACCCATGACCATATGATCACTAAACCTTTCCACTGCCACTCGGCTACAGAGAGCACACTGCTTTCAAAACTGTTGTCATTCATTGTAATGTGATGATGTGCTGCAAACTGGTATGAGTAATCAAGGAGATAACTATACACCTGTTAACCAATTGACAGGCGGTGGTAGGAGAGCAGAATTCAACATAACATAACAAGAGTTCTTTCCCCCTTGGATTCGAAAACCAGTGACCTTTAGGTGTTGGCAGGCAGTTACCCTAACCCCTACAACTACAGATGGGAGTTGTGAAGAGGAGAAGGTTGAGACTTTGATGAATGTGAGATTTTTTGTGAAAAAAGTTATAATATTTTTAAATAAGTATAAATAGTTTAAGAAAGAGAAATAGTAATGCGATAAAGTTCAAAAAAAGCTGCTCGTTTTGATATATGAATTGTAGATAATAGCACAAAGTATGAAGGACTAGAAGGAAGACCGTAATAACGAGAGGCGGAAGGGAAAATGGCACCCAAACAGGAAGAATCAAATAGTGTGACTGCTGTTCGTCAGTCACACTAACTATCATAAAGTTGATGTGACCAAAACAAAATAACTACTCTCCTTTGAGCCGTGTTTTTCCAACTTTTCTGAGTGATTTTAGCACCGGTACAGAGCGTCTCGTTAGTTTCAGGCATCCTCGGTCCCCCCCGAGACCAACACACGGACACGCGCACTGCTGGTGTCGACGGACACAGCCGTGACGTCACGGTCCAGAAAAAAGACTTTTCTGTGGCTTTTCTGGCCGTTAGATAAACTTTTTGACGGATAAAAAAGTCCATGACTTAAATTTATAGAATACAAAGATTAGTAATTAACGGAGGTTACAGCCGGTGGTGTCCTGTGAACAGTTTTTCAGGCTTCTCTTTTACTATGCGCGGGTCTATGGAAAAATTGCCTTTTTGGGCCCCCATGGGGATTTTTGTGTTTGCACAGTAACCACGGGTGGCCCAATCTGGGAAAATATCGGCGTGCCTGCCTGAGGAGGATTCCAGGGGGGCTGGCCACCCATAAACGGATAACAAAACAGGAAGTAAAACCAGTTCCGCCGTAAAACTTGCACTAGTCCTGTAATGGCCGAACATATGCAGACTGTAAGTGTCAGTGTAATTTAATTAATTTCCATCGATTAATGTATATAATTAATTGTGTTTTAGCCGATGGACTAAGGAAGTATGCTATATTTATCCATATTATTAAATATAAGTGTATAAACAGAACGAAGCCAGCCCGTTGCCGACTCAGCAGACACATGACACATCAATGTGTGATGTAACATGTAATTATTGAAAACCTTTTATTGTTCTTTTTTGACCAGTGAGTTAAATGTGATGGCCGAAGCCCTGGTGGGGCACATGTCCAAGGAGGGAGCAAAGAAGCTCACAAAATATTTACAAGGAGAAAAACTGGAAGAAGACCCTCTTCCCACTGAGGCATTTCTGAGCAGGCTATAAAATAAAATAAAAAATGAGCCTTGAAATGTTTTGGTTTTTGGTTTTTTTTAATAGATCTCTTCTTCACTATCAAAATAACGGTTTGACCAGTAACAAATATAGTTGAAGATGATATTGCTACTTGTCACAAAACGACCATGACAAAGAAAGTTTATGGTCTTATGAATCAGTGCTGTGAGTGCATGAGTACAGTAGTGTGTGTGTTGTAGGGTGAAATTAAAGGAAATCTGGAATTACCAAACAAAAGCCCAAGAGGTGTTGCAGGGTAAGGGAAGAAGGGCGATGAGTGGCCAGCAATCTCAAGCACCAGGAGAATTGCTGCTGATGATCCCTGCTGATATCAAGAGAGAAAAGAAAGGGAGCAACAGCTGCTCAGTAATACCTACAGAATGGAGAGATTACTACAAATGAATTCCCCATTAAGGAATAATAAAAGTTATTGTCATCACATTATTTTAATTTTGTTATGTAGAGGCACACTACTTTTTATTTAGTATATATATATCATTTGTGATTTATATATATCTACACATTACGCTCTTACTCCCACATAAGCACATGACATTTAGCTCCATGAATTCCTGTACCTGTTTTAATTATCTTGTGTGTTTCTCTTGTGACAAAGTCAGTAAAATTTTACATCTATAATTTTAATATGAAATGAAATTCCTGCCTTAATTGTTTTTACCCAATTAAAAAATGTAATAATAACATTTGTAAGCTTTTGAATACATTCATTATAAGGGCAAAGAAACGCGTAGGCAAAGTCTTAACTTTTGCATGCTGCAACATGCAAACTGTAGTGGGCTCATATCCCTTTAAGAACCGTGTGTAGGGCGTTCCCTGTAGTGGCGGGGGGGGTGTCGCGTAAGTGACGTCATTACGCGGACACGCCTCACCTACACAAGGGGCAGTTTGTCGGTCTCTGAGAAGTGATGCTCACTTACTGCGTTGTATCAAAAGAGCTGCAATCCCCTCAGTCTGTACCGCTTGGGGGGTCTGGCATCCAGAAGGGAGCAACTCCAATTGAGCACCATGTTAAAATTAGGCCGATTTTTAACAGCTTTAAAAACATAATTTACAGCCCTGGTACATTTCATTTTTTTGGTCATCAAACCGATAGTTTTCTACCCCCGCACACCACATCTGTAGGGGAGGATGAATTTTTTTGAAACTCTACCGGATTTTAACTGTTATTAGGTTTTAAAGTTCTGGCCAAATTGGCGCAGAACCGTTGACGTGACATGGTCTGGAGATCCCGCTGCTACGAGGCACGCAGTGGGCGGGCTTTCGGGCCGGCCAACGGCCAGCCCACCGCTCCAAATATGGCTAGTAGAATCCAACCATGGCGCGGCTCAAACCCCCGTAGTTGCGGCACGAACATCAAAGAATCAGATCTCCCCCCAAACCAATGGGTGAAGTCACGGACGCTACGTCCATTCTATTTTACAGTCTATGCTCCTACAGTGCCTACTACTCGAGACACGCCTTCCTCTTGCAGGCCCGCAGACGGATACACTTGAAATCAACAGGCTAAAGCTGATTTCCATTTTAGCTCTAAAATATCCTTTAACTATATCACTTATTTTAACATTTCAATAACGTTTTTTTAGGCGAGAATAAAAGTAGCCGTTTTTGATCCAGCAGTGTGTCGTTAATTTGTCTAAATACCAGCTGTTCTATACAATTTTGGTTCGGAACGATTTTCGGCGCTTACTAAAGCTAGCCGTCCCGGTGAGCAACGCGACTTCCGGTTACTTTCACATAAAATTTTAAACAAACCTGTTGCCCCGTTTACTTTTATAAGAAAAACCCAACGATTTGATAGAAATTTGTGCTTTTGTATTTTGAAAAACAGGTTGGAAGCGAACCCTAACCCTCGATGTAGCTAGCCTTGGATAACCACAGTTTTGACCGCTTCTCTCAGTCCCGTTAACGGCATTTTAACCGTTCAATATTGCCTTACTGGAGAGTCTTGCCAGCTTCTGAGATCGGGACCTGGTCTTCATTGTTAAAACATTTATATTTATTGATGTTAAATGTGGTGTTTTCTGTGGCGTAGGCTGACCCCAAGGCAGTGCTAGCTCCTTGTGTCTAACCATGTTATTTTATTCAAACAAACTTCTGCTACAGCCACAATTGTTATGATTTCATCATATGAGACCAACATTTAGAAACCCCCAATGTTTGGCGGGGGTTAGTTTATCCAAACGACAGGATGTTTTAAGTTTGCCCCGATGTTTTATCCCCCTAAAAAGAGTTTAATCAGACTGGTGGTAAACCTCTCACAAGCCATCTGGGTAAGTTAATTAGCGGTCATTTTCTCCACCAGGTGCTGAGGGACCATAGACTGTAAAAAAAAAGGGGACGTAGACTTCCGGGGGGCGTGTCGCGTAGTGAACGTCATTACGCACGACACGCCTCCTACAGGGTGCCTACTACTCCGACACGCCCCCCTCTTGCAGAGCCATACAGAACGGGATACACTTGAAATCAAACGATCAGGCTAAAGCTGATTTCATTTTTAGCTCAAAATTCTTTAAATATATCACTTTATTAAACATTTCAAACGGTTTTTTTTAGGCGAGGGGGAAAGTAGCCGTTTATGATCAGTCAGTTGTGTCCTGTTTAATTTGTCCTAAAAACCAGCTGTTTACAATTTTTTGTTAATCGGACGATATTCGGCAGCGCTACTAAAGCTAAGCCCGTCGTGAGCAAACGCACTTCCGGTTACTTTCACAAAAATAAAACACAGTTGCCCTTTTCTATATAGAATAACCCCAACGATAGAATTTGTGGCTTTTATTTAGAAAAAATAAATGCACTATCTGAAAAGTGAAGCCAACGCTGGAAGTGACTTTACGTGCAATCCCAGCCGCATCCCTGCAGCGGGGTGGCTGCAGAAAGCCACTGGTTCCAAACCACTCCCCATAGTCATTTTCAATCATGCAAAATACTCGCATCAATAATTTTTTTTCTCAAAATGATAACGGTCATAAACAGCTAAAGTTTATCATACCTTTAAATATGGACCTGGTTGGTACCTTTCTGAAAAAAAAATCTATAAATTATTTAGATATAATTAGTCCTTCCTGGTTGGTTATTAAAACTGACACAAATCGACCTTTACAGCACGGGAAATTATGATTGAAAGCCTGATGAATGAGACTGTCACAGATCAGTACACCGAGGATTAACACCGGAGGGGCACCTCCCGTCGTTTGCGTATTGTGTTCATTTCCAGTTATCAATATAATTTCTGATATTTTGGTCGATATGTGTGGGATGATTAGATAAGCACAGGTTTGCAGTGCTGCTGCAGTTAATTAATTTCTAACCCAATGTTTTTCGTTTACCAACCTCGTCCGAACGGTGCTAACAGACCCGGAGGGAGCAGACCATCACGGTTCGGGTGAGTATCTTTTTTCTTTTTCTGTAACGCATTTAAAATTATATTTAATTTGATGTATATTCCAGAAGGTACTGATTACTTACCTTGTATCTCATGTCTGTTCTGACCGGAGAACATGAGACTGTCAAACCGTCCAAGGTAAGTTAATTTATAGTTAATGTGAATAATCGAGTCACACGGCTAACGTTTAGCTCACTGTCTTAGCTCGCCGTTTTAGCCTCCGTGTTACCCAGGCTAACCGTTAGCCCCCCCCGGGTCTCCGACTTTTACCGGACCGGGTTAAATCCGGTTTAATATTTAACGACCACGGCGTCATGTTGGCAGAACAGTGATCGGTAGGATCGGTCTTAACAACGCTGCAAAGCCCCCCAGGTTTATCCATCAACTTGCTATCTTCTCGGTGTCAATAACTGCATACCTGTCAAGTTTTGGGATTTGAAAATAAGGGAAATTTTCCGGGCACCCGTCCCAGCGGAACAGTGGCTGCCACCCCACTCTGGTGTACTCTGATGAGAAAAACAGAGGGAATAAGGACAACATTGCTTCAGTTTTTTTTTTTTGTTCTCTTTTAAAGCAGAAATCAGTTTACTAACCGCACCGGGCACTGGTGGGGGGGGCCACCCCCCCCCCCCCCGTCCCAATAGTGGTGACTGCTGAAAGCAGTCACCCTAATTGTTTCTTCTGTTCGGCCATTTTCTTCCGCCTTTTTTAACGGTTTCTTCTTCTAAGTCCTTCCATACTTTGTGCTATTTCAACAATTCATTTATATCATAATAACGTGCAGCTTTTTTTGAATCTTTATAGAACGGCATTACTTTTCTCTTATTAAACTATTTATACTTTTTAAAAATATTTAACTTTTTCTGATTTTTTTTCCATGCTTTATAATGTGTGTGTATTTGCGTCTAACGAGCAGAGCTAGAGTGGTGGCTAGAGTGGAGAGAGGCAAAAAAACATTCCTAGAGTTTTTCTGGGCTAAAACTGTCAGCACGGCCACAAATTAAACTCTAGTCAAATTATTTTCTCCAGTTTTGTTAGCCACACTTGTTCCTTCTGGCTAAAATTCTCGGTCAAAAATTGCAAAGAAGACTTAGATAATAATTTAAAATTATTTTTTTTAAATGGCAGACAGGGAAGCTCTCTACTCTCATCAGTCCAATGCATTTTTTCACAAGCAGCAATGAGAAGGAGCTACCAACATATGTAACAATGCTGTTAAGTGCTTTTTAATTCATTTTAATTCGCCAGAAAAAATTAGGTCACAGGTTCACAAAAAATGTCTTTCTCTCTTACTTTGGTGTGAGCTATATTTATACTCATTTCCTCTTCATCTTTTAAGCATCATTGAAAAATCTCACATTCATCAAAGTTCTCAACCTCTCTTCTTCCACAACTCTGTCTGTAGTTCCAGTTGGTAAGGTGGCCGCTTGCCAACCCCAAGGTCACTTGTTCAAATCCAGGCTGAGCACTTTTGTTATGTGATGTTGAAATTCTTGCTCCCTCCCCCACCCTCAATTGGTTACATGGTGTTCGTTAAGAGACGCATTAATTGCTACTGCCACCGTTTGCAGCACATCATCACATTACAGAATGGTAACATGCTTATGTCTGTGCTCTCTGTGGCAAAGCGGCAGAGTCCTAGGTTTAGTGATCATGAGGTTTGTGGGTTCAATTAACTGGTTCCAAATCTTGCCCCTCAACAACAATTGAATTATTTTTCCCAGTCGTCCTCTGTTGACGATTCTGATAACCTTGCTTCATGTTTGAAAACTGCTGCTACCTCAGCCTGAAATTCACAGAAGAAAGGAAATTTTCAATTCTAAGTTATTATCAAGCTTGACTCTCAAGCTTTCTTGGATGTTTACAGTGTGGCAGATCATTTACAAGACAACAGTCTCTGCAACTGTGTGTAGCAACCGTGGCCTAGAGGCACAGAGTGGGATGGTCTAATGACCATAAGGTTGTGGGTTCGATTCTGACCTTGGTTCAAACTTTTGTATGGTGATCACTGCTTTGCACTATTTTGCTAATTCTGCAACAGCGTATTCAGTTTGCTTTTCAGCTGTCACACCATTTCCATTCTTGGAAATGCTTTTTCTAGTTAGTGTGACTGGCTGAAGCAGTACACACTATTGTTCTTTTTCTGTTTGGCCATTTTTCTTCCTCACGCCTTTTTACGGTCTTCTTCTAGTCCTATCATACTTTGTGCTATTTTCTACAATTCATATATCAAAACGGTGCAGCTTCTTTTGAACTTTATCGGCAATCTTACTTTTCTCTTTTTATCTATTTATACTTTTTCAAATATTTAACTTTTTCCACAAAAAATCTCACATTTCATCAAAGTCTCAACCTCTGCTTCTCTCACAACTCCCACTGTAGTGTAGGGGTTAGAGTGGATGCTTGCCAACCCTAAGGTCACCTGGTTCGTATCCAAGGGGGAAGAACTCTTGTTTTAATGTTATGTTGATATTCTGCTCTTCCTCCACAATGCCTTCAATTGGTTTACAGGTGTTTGTATCTCCTTGATTACTCATACCAGTTTGCAGACATCATTCACATTAACAATGAATGACAACTAGTTTTGAAACGAAGTGTGCTCTCTGTAGCCGAGGTGGCAGAGTTAAAGGTTTTAGTGATCTATTATGGTCATGGGTTCTAGATTCCATTGCCTCAGGTCTTTTCACTTCATGCTTGGACTTTTGATTCCAATTATTCAGAGCTGTCATTGGACAGTCTTTGTTTCCTTCATAGTATAAAGCTCATTGTAACTCAGTTTCTCTTGTGGCAGCATTTTATTGGTTAGTGCTCAGCCTGAAATTCACAGACATTTTCATTCTAAGTCATTCAAGCTTGACTCTCAAGCTTTCTTGATGTTGACAGTTGTTGTGTTTTCAGTTGCTGCTCCACAGCGCTAGGGGTCGCTGTGAGCCTGTATTGACTGTGTTGACTGAGGTGGCTGTGCCTGTTGTAAAACAGGAAAGAAGAAGTTGAAGGCAGTAAAGCTTGTAGCTGTTAACGTTAATTACTGAGTCGCCGCCGTTTCATTTCCTAACTACTTACTACAATCACACAAGACAACAACAAATTGGCGACGAGAGTTGGCGAATGTACTTGTTGCCTCTCCCTGCGTTGTTTTTACCGTCCGTCCGCCTACAGCCTGCAATTTCCGTTCGACATGTTTGTATGAAAATGTTCACAAACTACCTGCTTGCTATTACAACGCGGGAGGGGGTCGACTGGCCCGACAAAGAGGAAACGTGCTCTACTACTGTTGCACTGCTTGGGCGCTGAAGGGACAACGTATCTTTTACAACACTTCACAAGATGGAGGGTTACGTCCTACGAGTCGGAAGTGTACTGCGGCTTGCTGTGCACACTTTCAAGCCTGCGGATAAAACGTTGTTGTGGAGAGACATAAGTTCAGGACAACGAGTGCAGAGACCTAAGCATGAGACTGTTTGCCGAGTATGTTTGGGGGGCGTCCTGCGAGGAGCTTGGCTGGCGGCCATTGTGAGTTTGCTGGAAATAGTGATGAATTGATACGGGTATCAATCTCATTGAGCATGATAGTATGCCCTCGGATACGCTGGAGAGAGAGAAGAAGCTGCTCGTAAGCAAAACAGACTAAATTCTCACAATTGGACGTAAGCTGTTTAAAATGGCGTTTGTCAGTTAGAGGCGGCGATTGGACCACAGTACAGACTCTTACTGGCGGAGCCCCAAGCTTTCCGTGCACGTTGTTGTGAAAGCGAAGCCAAGACGCCACAGTTCAAAGCCCAAAACAAGGAGTTATAACCCCGCTGAGGCTACAGGCAGACATCAAAAACAGGACCGGTGCTGTTTTCGGTTGTGGTTTCAATCAACCTCACCTGGCAGAACCGCTCCAGACCTGTCCAGCACGTAAAGTGGACTATTGCCGGAAGCTTGCAACAAGACCGGACCACTTCGCAGTGTATGTAAGTTCCAAGTCCAAAGGACCACTGTCAAAGTTGGAGAAGTGGTTTGTCCTTGAAATGAAACACAGTGCTGATGTTACAAGTAATGGATCAGTTGGATAACAAGATTACATGTGCAGTGCCTATAAATGCAAAATCAAGATTCCTTGCTCCCCTGCTGAGCTAGTAGTGGATACAGGCTCTGCTGTATCCCATCATTCCCGAGCCACCTCTACAGATGAGCATTTCAGTGATGCTACCACTGTCTGAGCCATCTTTCAAGGTTAGTGGACATACACTAAGTCCAAGGTCCCAGTGCTAGGAGCTGCCTATCAGCCTACACAGTGCAAGCATGCAAATACAGCAGTCCCCAGCTACATTATATGTTGTGAGGGACAGGCACAGCTTTGCTGGGATTGGACCTTATTTCAGAGCTACTTGAGGGACTCTCTATTGATACATAATGCTGTGCTCTCAACCTGCTACCTCCTCATCAGCAGTTAACTACACACCTGCAGCTCCCAGTAACAGAGGTCATAAGCCCAGTCAGTGACTGAGAAGAAGCTAGGGTCTTGCAAAAGGCTTCATCCACCGAGTCAAAATCTAGTGAGGGTGTTCAGCCTGTCCAACAGAAGGCTTCGAAGGCTCCCAGTCCCATCTGTCAGACAAAGCTGTCTCCCCCCGCCTTGAAATTGAGAGGGCCCTTCCTGTAAATGGATCGTGATCGACGAGGATTGATTGCAGTCCCAGTGGGTATCCACCCTTACGTGGTCACACTAAGGAAAAATGGTAAAAGTTGAGTAATGTTGTGTGGGACCTACCGTGAGCCAAACAAGGCAGTAGTAATGGACAGTCACCCACTTCCTCATATGGATGACATTTTCACTGAAAATGCGCGGAAGCGAAGCCACTGTTTTCTATAACCCATTAGACTTGGCGATATGCTTATCATCAAGTGTTTGCTAGCAGAGGAGAGCCGTGACATAACTGCATTCATAAACGCTTACGAAGGACTGTTCAGGTTTCGTAGAGTACCATATGGACTGTGTTCAGCCCCATGTGCATTCTCAAGCTCATGTCCCTATGTGCTGACAGACCTCAAGGGGGTCCAAGAATTACCTGGATGATGTCATAGTTTATGGCAGGGAGACCAGCAAGAACATAGACTGCAACCTCCAGGTCAGTGCTTGCTCCGCACTTAAAGAAGCTGGCCTCACAGCTTAATACCTGAGAAAAGTGTCATTTTCAAACCTGGAAAAGCCTGCAGTTCCTTGGGCCATGTCGTGTCAGCTCAAGGTTTTGCTGCCAAATGGCGTCTCACATTAAAGCTTATCACAGAAGCTCCAGCGCCTAGCGATCTCCACTACTTGTGTGACGCTCATTCCTGGGACTCACAGGCATTGGTATGCAAAGTTTGTGCTAATATTATGCAATCATTTTGGATTGAGCCCATGGAGAGACTGCCTGCGCGATGACAACCTTCAAGTGGACCAGCAGGTGCACATGGCGAAGCTTGATATCAGTCAAGACTCGCATCGGTAAAACAGTCCAGCACTAGTAGTTTCTTGAATCCCAGTCTCCCAACCTTTGGTCTCCAATGACGCTTCCGGATTATGGTCTGAGGGACCATATTTACACAAGTGGCATCCTGACAACACGGAGCGTTAACAGTTGCATTTGCTTCACGTTCACTACACAGTCCTAGGCAGACCACGGCAGAACCGGAAATAACTCCATTGTGTGAGAAGGAAGCACTAGCCTGTGTGTGGGCCCACTGAGAAGTGGATGGACTTTTCTGTGGGGAACAAGATTCACGCTGAAGCGCACAGAACCACCAGGCCCCCTGACCAACACTGCTAGCTACAAAAAGGACTTGGACGCGCAGGATGGAATGCGTATTGCAAGGTGGTCAGCCAGACTTTCTGTGTTTCACATAATGATGTGGTGGTAAACCGTGCTGGTGCACAAAATTTTTGCTGCTGACTCGGTCTTTCCAGGTTGCCTCTCCCTTACAGCAGAAGAATGCAGAGCCAGTGATGGAGCCGGAGCTCAGTGGCTTTGCTGGAATGCGGGAACGTGATAGCTCTTTCAGTGAAGGATTTCAACTGTGGCATGTGAGGTGGTTTGTGCCAGAACATTACTGCCCTGAGGAGTGCAGATGAAATAAAGGATTGCCTAACAACAACAACAGTCCCTACCTGCAGTGCTGAAGCCTTACTTCGGCTGTCAGAGACGAACTCTCAGTCCAAGTGAAAGATGTGGTTGTTTACAGGGGCCACTCAGCGACGGCTTGTTCCTGTGGCCCTTAGGGAAAACAGCTTGTTAATTCCTGGCACATGAAACCCACAAGGGTGTCGTCCGCACTAAGCAGAGGATCACTGCGGGACTTAAACTGGTGGCCAAGTATGGACATGTGTGTGCTAGGAGAGCCATCAGAACGTGTGTAACGTGCCCGATGAATGATTAAAAGTGCTATTAAAGAACACATGCTACACCTCCTTCAGCCAGTCCTCACTGCCTTGATGGCCCGTGGCAGAAAGGTGGGAAATCGGACATCGTGGGGGTCCGTTCCGAAGTGTCTGCAACCTGGGACCTTGCCGATATGGCAGTGATGTTGTTTTAGTGACATGATCGACTACTACACCAAAGTGGCCAGATGGGGTCGCCTTCTTTACTCACTCCTTCACCAAACCACGGCGATCACCACTTTCCTGTCTACAGTGGTTTTCCAGGTTTGGCATCCCTACAGAGCTCATCAGTGACAATGGGGACTCCACATTTACCTCAAGTGAGTTTGCAGACATCCTAGCAGTGAGAGACACTCAAAACACAGAAAAGATTATAAGTGTATCTGTTATTATCCTCAAGCAAATGGGGCCGTGGAGACGCTGGATACCGTCGTTCTTAAAGAAACACTCCTCACAGCTGAGCAAGAGAGGAAACCATGGAAACTGACCTTCATACAGGAGTTCCTGTCTCACATAAACCGTTTGCAACTACTTTCACACAGCACCACAGGTATTTTGTAGTCGCCTCATGAGCTCATGTTTTCAACAGAAAGATGCGAACGAAAAAGTGAACATTGGTCCAGCAAGCAAATCCACACCGCTGCAAGAAAAACCAATGCTGCCGAGATCGCTTGTCACCTCCAAACTGAAATGCCATCAAAAGCCTACACCAGATGTTAAAAGAGGTGCACAGGTGCCAAGGATCAAAGAGGGAAGTCTGGTCAGAGTGAGAAAACCCTTCCACGTTAAAAAAGGACTGTCAAAGTTCCATGCACCTTCCAGGGTGATGGAGAAAGCTGGTGCAGGTTCCTTTGTGCTGGAGGATGGACGTACATGGAACGCTTCTCACCTCTCTCTCGTCCCAGACAGTGCAAAGGACATCATCACAGGCAAACCTGTGGATCCAGCCCCTGAGCCAGAGCTCACACCACCACCAGATGATACCATGCACAGACCCAGTAGGGTCAGAAAAAAGCCTGCTTGGCTGAACGATTACCAATAATCGTTTCTCATGGCCTTTGGGGGGAATATAAAAGGGAAAAAAAGATGTGAAAAAAAAAGAGAAAAAACAAACATGCCTGACAATGTGAATGACTGTTTGACATAAAGGTGAATTATAAGTTGACGCTACCTTGGTTTATTATTGTTTAGAGACCTATACAAATGTCAGTGGAAAATGAGTTTTACTCATATTTAAGTTACAGAGAAGGAACAGGATAAAAGTTATATTTTGCTACTGTAGATGAGTTTTAGCAATACAGAGTACTGTTTGGTTATGGTTATTGATCATGAATGTGGGATTACTGAAAAAACTGTTATGACTATTATGTAATGTGGAGAAGTTTGCACTATTTTATTACAGTCCAGTCTAAATTTATTCAAGTATATTAAGTATTTCCATTCATATGTAAGCTTCTTAAACAAGGGGAAAATATTTGTGTTTTCAAGTTGCTGCTCCACAGCGCTTAAGGGGTCCGCTGTGAGCCTGTATTGACATGTGTTGGACTGAGTGCTGTATGTAAAACAGAAGAAGAAGTTGAGCAGTGGAAAGCTTGTAGCTTGTTAACTGTTAATAACTGAGTCCGCCGTTTCATTCCTAACTACATACTACAAAATCACACAAGGACTACAAATCAACAGTGTGCAGATCATTAACAGACAATCAGTCCTCTGCATACTTGTGTGTGTCACTGTGAGCCTAGTAGGCCAGAGTGGAAGTCTAATGACCATGAGGATGTGGGTTCGATTCCCGACCTTGGTCGCAAAATTTGTATGGTGGATCACTGCTTGCACTATTTGACCTAATTCTGCAACTGCGTTCAGTTGCTGTCAAGCAGTCACATCACAACCATTTCCATTCTTGGAAATGTTCTTTTTCTAGTAATTTTCTTCTTATACTACTTTCCGCCTTTCTACGGTTTTTAAACTAGTCCTTCATACTTTGTGCGATTTCAACATATTCATATATTCAAAATCGTGCAGCTTTTTTTGAACTGTATCGACATTACTTTTCCTCTTTTTTTTAAACTATTTATACTTTTTAAAAATATTTAAACTTTTTCTGCTAATTTTTTTCCCATAGGCAGCCTGAGGGAGATGTTGACCTGGCAAATGAGTTTAAACCAGTTTTACAACAGGTTTAACATAGGCCATTCTTTCTCCCTCACCATCACCACTTGGCGGTCCCTGCTACCAGTTCTTGGCGGGTCCTGTTTCCCCGGCGGTCCTGCTCTACCTAGCGGTCCTGCTCCATCACGGCGGTCCTGCTCCTCCTGGCGGTCCATGCTCCATCAGGCGGTCCTGCTTCCAGTCGGTCCTGCTTACGGCGGTCCTGCTCCTCCTGGCTGGTCCTGCTTCCAGCAGTCCTGCTCCTCCTGGCGGTCCTGCTCCTCCTGGCGGTCCTGCTCCACCTGGCGGTCCTGCTCTACCTGGCGGTCTCTGCTCTACCTGGCGTGTCCTGCTCTACCTGGTGGTTCTCGCTCCTCCTTGGCGGGTCCTAGCTCCTCCTGGCGGTCCTGCTCTACCTGGGCGGGTACTGCTCCTCATGGCGGTCCTGCTCCTCCTGGCGGTCCTGGCTCCATCCGGCGGTTCCTTGCTTCCGGCGGTTCCTGCTACCTCCTGGCGGTCCTGCCTCCATCCAGCGGATCTGCTTCCTCCCGGCGGTCCTGCCTCCATCCGGTGGTCTTGCTCCAGTCTGGCGGTGCTGCTCCTCTCCCTGGCGGTCCTGACTCCATCCGGTGGTCCTGCTCCAGTCGGCGGTCCTGCTCCTCATGGCGGTCCTGTTTCCGGCGGTCCTGCTTCCAGAGGTCCTGGCTCCATCCGGTTGTCCATATCTCCAGCCGGCGGTCCTGCTCCCATCCGGTGGTCCTGCTCTACCTGGCGGTACTGCTTCCGGTGGTCCCTGCTCCTCCTGGCGGTCCCTGCTCCATCCGGTTGGTCCTGCTCCAGCTAGCGGTCATGACTCCACCTGGCAGTCCTGCTTTTCGCGGCGGTCCTGCTTTCTGGCGGGGTCCTGCTCCTCCTGTCGGTCCATGCTCCATCCGGCCGGTCCTGCTTCCCCGGTGGGTCCTGCTCCTCCTGGCGGTCCTAGCTCCACCTGGGGCGTCCTGCTCCATATGGCGTTTGACACTCTACTTCCTCCCCTGGAGGAAGTGTCGTCAGAGACTGAGAGGAGACTGCGTTCCTTGGCAATGTCGGCTGGCCCTGATGGTGTTTCAAGGCTAGACTCCCTTAAGGACTGTGCTTGCCCAGCTGGCTGTGCCTCTCACGTACCCATCTTCAAAAACCTGAGCCTGCAGTCATGTAGGATCCCTCTTCTCTGGAAGACCTCAGTGCCTGGTGCCGGTTCCCCAACTAGTGGCGAGTGGGCCAGCTGGAATCAGTGAACTACAGACCAGTATAGCCCTGACTTCTCATATTATGAAGACTCTGGAGAGGACTACTACTTCGCCACCTTCGACCTCAAGTACAGCATTCTGTGGACCCCTTGCAGTTTGCTTACGGTGGAGAACATTTGGGGTGGACGATGCAATCATCTACATGTTGCATCGGATTTACTCATAACCTGGAATGAACCTGGGCGATATGTGGAGACGGCTGTTCTCTCTAAGACTTGTTCCAGTGCTTTTGACACAATTCAACCTAGTAATTCTGAGAGGAAAGCTGGAGAAGATGGGTGTAGATCCAACCATCATCTTGTGGGTCCTTATAAACTATCTTACAGAGCGGGCGCACAGTATGTGAGGCTGGGGGAAAATTGCATGTCAAGACACAGTGGTGATGCAGTGTAGGCGCAGTACACACAAGGTTTATTCTGTGCTCTCACCTTACCACTTCACACTTTTCACTGCAGATTTCTACATCCCACAATCTGAATCTTGCCATGTTCAGAAGTACCTCTGACGACACGGGCCATAGTGGCATGTGTGAAGAAGGGACAGGAAGATGAATTACAGGGACCTGGTTTGGACAGGACCTGAGGGGGCGTTCACCAGTCTGGTGCAACTAAGAACATACTTGTTGCTTAATACATCAAAGGACCAAAGATATGATTATTGCACTTTGGCAGGTCCCAAAAGATTCCTTTACGCCTGTGACTATGGAATGGGGTGGAAGTTGAGAGGGTTTCAGTCATACAAGATACCTTGGAGTAAACAACCTTGGATGACAGGCTGGGACTGGTCCGTACACACAAATTATGTGTACAAAAAGACACAAAGCAGGCTTCTTCTTTTTAAGAAGACTCAGGTTATTTTGATGTATGTAATGTAATGCTGCGTATGTTTTATCAGTCTTGTCATTGTGCAAGTGTTACATTTCGTGGGCTATTGACTGCTGGGGTAACAACATCAAGGTTCAGGGGACAGGAACAGACTAGACAGGCTCTATCAAAAAAATGTAAGCTCTGTGATGGTGGGGGAGGGGAGCGGAGCTGGTGAGAGGCTGTGGTTAAGTGGAGGATGGGGTGTAAGTTGAAGACCATCCTGGCGTGGACCCCCATACACCCTCGTAACACAAAACCCTCTCAGGTCAGTGGAGCAGCCCTGATAGCAAAAGGCTCATCTCACCTGACCTGCAGAACTAGAAAGATTTAAGAGATCATTTTGTTTTCCTGCTGCAATCGTTTTTATAAACACTTGTGTAAAATGTATTTTTGTGTTCATCTTTTTTGTCATTGTTGTGTGAGCTACGGGGGACTAACGTGAATTTCCCTGCTAGGGAGGAATAAAGTATTTCTCTATCTCTATTCTATCTATCTATCTATCGTATCTATCCTATCTATCTACTGGGCTGTTTTTGGGAAGCTTCACAAGAGCTCAATTCTCTCTTGCTCTGCTCTGTGTGCAGTTTTGGTCCAGCTGTAGTGGCCAGCTCGTTAATTTTTTTTCATTTGTCTATAAATAGAGCAGTGCAGGTGCAGCCTGGCCGCTCGTTAAGATGTTTTTAAACTCAAAAATGCCCCACACACACACATGATAAACCAGACTGACAGAGGATGTCCACCGGCACAAACACAGGCATCACACTCACCACAGAGCAGACACACACAGACGATCACACACACAGGTCACAACCATGCACACATAACACAAACAGATAAACACACAAACAGCAACACTGTGCCATACAGTAAAATGTAAGCATGGTAGTCACCATGGTCAACTTCTTGGAGGGCAGGGCTGCCACACAAGGTGTATATCAATCAGATCATAAGGGAGAGAGGAGTTCTGGGGGGGGGGGGGGGGTGGCTGCTTAACAGTTTCACTTTCCTGCACCATGTACACGCTAGACAGAGAGACTGTCAGAACTCACAATCACCCAGACACACACTACAGGTTTTTCAGCTCAAATTCATCAGCCTCATCAATTCATTTTATACTTTTTTTTTTTTTTTTTTTTTTACAACCTTTTATTTTTTCATTTTTCAATATAGGAAAACATTCAGGTAATTGTTTAAGTATTTTGTACAAAAGTTGTAGAACACCGCCCCCACCGCCGCCACCCCATCCAGGTGGCATCCCCTCAAACACACATACATACACTCCCATTATTTAACAGGTACACCAACAGCCTGAAGAAGAAGGAAACAAACATACACCAGTGACACAAAAAAAAAAAAAAAATAATAATAATAATAATTTAAAATAATAAATAAAATTAATAATAATAACACTCAGACAGAAAAGACTCAGGACTAATCTAATGTTAATCGGTTTATAGTAAGAAAACACCCAAAAAAAAAAAACAGGGTACCAACAGTCAGGAGTATGAACATTAACCCGTGAGAGAAAAGGAAGACAAATGTATTTACTGAATAAGCTTTAAGCAAGTCAGGCAAAAGGCAGGCTCTTGGGGATATTTGTTTTAGTGTTATATAATTGTGACCAGGTTCTGTCATTACTTGTCCTCTTAGAACCCACGTATTGCATACCTGGTTTATTTCGCAGGGCCAACACCAACATTACCCTCGTCTAATCCGAGGGGCCATGAACAAAACACTGGAGGGTTCTTCCCCTTCCAGTTCAGTAGTATCAAACGGCGGGCATGTAATGAATGCGAAGGCAATTGCATTTTTGTAGGAGTTGAGACATACTTTAGCTCATCCCTAACTACTCCGAAGATAGAAAAAAACCTATTAAATGGCTTCAGGCCTGCAGTTGATTTTTTCCAGGTATAGCTGAGAAGCGATTGGAAGATTGAGGGACCACAGAACGCCATACAAAGATGGACATGACCAAAACATATGTCCCAAAAGAAACAGGAGAGTATTGACATCTAGGGACAGTTTGGTTCTTGTCTAGGGTATATATTTCCGCCAGTCTGTCATTAGAATAATGCAACCTAAGAACAACCTTGAATTGAATTCAGGCCATGTCTTAATACAGAGAGATAGATGTGTGTATACGCTGTATAGTATTCTTCCAAAGTTGTCCTCCGGTATTATTTCTCCAACTATCTCCTTACCCATGCCGCCTTGATTTTGTCCCACGTTCTTCTGAGGGCATCTATCCAGAATTAATGTATATATTTTTGATATTGTCTCTTTTTTTATGTAGGATTTTACATTAAGGGACTTAAGTTTCAGTAAGTCTTTGGGGGGCGGAGATGGATACCCTGGAGAAATATTTTAGAGGCAAAAACTCCGGGCTTGAAGGATATCGGAAGTGATGAGCACTTTGGTAAACTATTGGTCATCACATAAAAATTTAAATGAAGGCAAAGCCATCGTCTGTGAAGAGGTCTTTGAAAAGTAAAACCAGGCCGATTCTGTGCCAGATTGCAAAATGCTCTGATCTATTTGAGATGGAGCAAAATGATGATTAAATATTATTGGAGAGGAAACTACATATATTTGTCAAATTAAAATGTTATTCTGAACTGACCCCAGATCTTAATTGAGTTCAGATGCTTTGCTTTTTAGTGGGTTTGAGGGGCAGTTAAGAATGAGATTTGTGGGGAGATCGGGAGTGTTAAGCTTTCTGCTCCATTTCAGCCCAGATTGGACCTTCCTTAATCAGCGAACGTCTGGTGATGATCCAATATGTCAGCTTGGAACAATATTAGCCGCCAGTAGTAAAATAAAAAATTAGGTAAACCCAACTAGTGTCACCACCATCAGGGCTTAGCTCTCTCCAGACTTGCCTCTCTTTTTAATACCGTGCAGGTTTTTTATTCCATAATGAACATAAGAAATCAGGCGATCCAGCTGGGGCAAAATTGGGATTTGCGCAGAGAAAAAAAAGGAATTCATTTGAAAATAAATAAAGGAAACCTGGGCATTACAGTCCATTCTTCACTTGCATTTATCCGTTTTCTGCCAGTGAGAATGGTAGTAGTTTAGACCACCTATCCAAGTTCAGTCTTGGTTACGGTCTAACATTTGACCTGTAGTTGTACTGGAAAAATAGCTTTAATTGAGCCCTGACTATTTCTATTCCTAGGTAACGTGAACATTATCATTTTTGAATTTTATAACAGGCACAATTTTCATACGTTATCTGTTTTGCAAGACTCAATTTATTGGAATATCAACTATAGAAGGAAGTTTTTGAACAAATTTACTTTTTACCCTGATATACTGGATTTTTTGCAAACCTGAAATGGAGGAAAGGTGGGGTATGCTCTCAATTGGGTCTGTTATTTTGTGCAAAAGCAGAATCATCAGCATAAAGGCAAGGTTTTATGTTTGTATTTTTCCTATGAGATATTCTCTTAATCCTTGTCATTCTGATCTAATTAGCAAATTGGACCCAGTTGTCGTTCGAATTTAGTGCGTGATGTCAAACAGGAAGGGCGAACAGGCAGCAACCCTTGCCTACTGTACCTCAATGTTGGAGACGAAATAAATAACTTCTGAGATCAGGCTGTGTTTTGTCCTGACCAGCAGCCATAGGTGTTGTGAGTATGAGACTTTGATCCACTTATCATAAATCTATGGACCTCCATTCCAAAACTTTTCTAAAGGTCGCAAAAAAAGATAGGTCCATTCAATTCTTATCAACAGCACTACTTTTATCAGCGTCAGTAGGACTTAGAATAACTTCGGTGTTTGTATCAGTTGACATGGGGGTCGTAATCGAAATAAACACATTTAACTTTGTAGTTGTCTTTCACCATTAAAACAGACAGCACCTTGTAAGGTCTCCTTGGGTCAAATTGTCCCCATTGTTTGATTCCAGCTTGTCTCCTGTATATTACGATTTGCCCTCAACACTCCACACACACACCAACATCACACACACACCACAAACACACATCCACATAGCAGACAGCATGCAGGAACGTACGCATCCGGGGCTCACTCCCCCGATTTCAACTACAGCGCGTGGGGTCGGCGGGGGGCATCTATTATACATAATGACCAATATCTATATACTCTAACGCGCATTACACTCATCTATTATAAAAAAAAAATATATAAAAATATCCCATACCTTTCATCTTTTTTATCTTCATTCTCGTTTATTCAGTGCCTTCTGTTGACTCTGAAACAACCGACCATTGACAACGTTATGCTGTAGATAGGGGGGGGGGGGGGGGGGGG